>NW_014013103.1:1114-25545 GCF_000611645.1 Monoraphidium neglectum | reverse complement strand
TGCAGCAAACCGTAAGCTCAAGCTCATCTCGATCTGTTGGGGCGCGTCGGCCGTGCATCCTTCGCTGCTCTACACCAAGCAGCTGCATGCACACAATACGGTAGCAGCCACCCTTCGACAGCACCTTATAAAACAGCACACAAAAGGGAAAAGGTTGAGTGCATTTCCATGTTATAGTATTTTCAAACTCAAACAATCCAGATCTGCAGTAGAATCTACCTCGTGGGACAAGCCAGGCTGCGGCAGGAGTTCAAGATGATCCCGTGACGCATGTGAACATATTGCCAGCTCCTTGATCGGCGCGGTGCAAAGCATAATTCAGGACTGCCCCCGGTGCGTCGGTCAGCTTGTCTGACTAGTCCTGCCCATAGGTAGGTTGTCATTGATGGATAATGACGTCATATAGTGAATCCGGGCTGCGATCAGCTTCGCACCGACGGCATTGCGCGGGAGGTGGCGTGCACCAGACGCAACCGTGACCAAAACCAATTCAGCACCACGTGTTCATGCTACAATCAACCCCGCTGTTTGGTGTTTCTCAGGGGATCAACGTGAGCTGCAGGCCGCCCGCCGCAGCGTGGCGGCAGATCGCATCCTTCAGCTCAATCACCGCAGGGGGCACGGGCTCTGTTCAGCCTGAGACAGACAAAGACAATGCGGGAGCGGCGGGCCTGCAGCACACAGACGTGTGCGTGCAGCGACGGCGATGCTGTGGGCGAAACGTGCAAAGCTCGGACTGCCCCCAGCAGCTGCGCAGCGGCCTCCTGCAGCAACAGCAGCTTGGGGCGCTGCTGCACATGCAGTTGTACTAGTGAAGCCGGTCCGTCCCTGCAGGATACATGCAGCAACAACGAGCAGCAGCGGCATGCCAGTGAAAGGACAGGCAGTATGCGACCCCTTTGGTCCACAGCCTGGAGCTGGCTGCTTCTGTTCGGGCTGCTTCGGCGGTGTGGCTGCGTTGCAGCTGCTGACCAACCGCCCGAAGCCAGCGCATCCAGCAAGCCTGGACCGCGCTTTGCAATATATAATCAGGTGCGCCTCTGAAATGCCGTGCGGAGCTGCCGCATGCAGCCCGCCCTTGCCCCAGCTGCCGCCATGCAATGCCATGCGCTCGCCTTCCGGCTTCGCGCTCCTCCTCAGGTGCACTTCCACCTGGAGGTGGTGGCGGGTGCTGTGCACGTACTGCAGCAGCTGACCACAGAGCCGGTCGATGTCTACCTGCCGGAAAAGGCGCGAGGGACTTGGGCCAGACTGCATTTTGCACTTGCAGCACGTGCAAGCGGTAGCTGGTGGTGCCAGCGGCGCGCCTCGAGGGGCGGACAGCGAGGGTGGATGCAACAGGACAATCACATTGCTGGGGGCGCAAAGCCGCTCCATGCTTTCGCATGCAGTGGCGCAGCGGCAAGGCTGCCTTCGCCTTGCTGCACGACTGGTGCAGGTGGTGCAGAAGAATTGGTATGGCTTTTTGTCATGGATGGGCAACATGGAAGGCGTGGTGTTCAAAGACTGCAGCCGCTATGACGGCGTTACAACGTATGACCTGGTGAGTTCAAGCAGCGTTCTTCAACTGGGGCCGATGACAGGCGGCAGGTTGCGCTGCAGCTCGGTTGCCGCCCCGGCACTGACTGATGCAGAGGGTTTGATGAAAAACCCCGCGCACGCGGACGTTTGCACAAAGCCCCTCTAGCTCAGGCACACCTGCGCTGACACGCTGCTGCCGGAACGCGCCATGGCACACAACTCTGCAGGTTTGGTTCGTCACCCCAGAGTTTCCGCAGCCATCCAAGCGGTTGACCAAGGACCAGCACCGCGCCCAGATGCGGCAAATGATCGGTCAGATGCAGCCCAAAGTCTTGATGTACATGGTGCACAACGGTCACATGAAGAATGATGACTGGGAGAAGGTAGGGGGACCCTGCCAGCACACTGCATGGAAGCTGCGGCGTCACCTGAAGCAGACGCTTGCCTCCTGCATGCATCAACATCGTCAATGCCAATGCCAGCATGCGCTTGCCGCATGCTGGCGAATCGGGCACGGGCTAACAACGCCGGGCACATCCGCTGCGCGAGCCGCTGCCGGCCGCCGCCGCTGCGCCCCCGCAGATCAAGTCCCTGGCCAGCCCCGACGTGCCCGTGCTCACGCTGGCGCCCCACGTCGCCGCGAGCATCGGCGACCGCGGGCTGCCGCTGCCGCCGGACTGGATCCTGCCGATCTTCCCTTTCGACCCGCCGAACCCCTGCACCCTGGCCGACCTGAAAGCGGGGCGCCAGTGCATCCGGGGGTTCTCGGTGCAGGTGCGCAGGTGGAATCTTACTGTATGGACCCCCCTGCTTTTTCCAGCGCCGTCTACGCCACAACGCCCTGTCCTTTGCCAGTGCCAGCAGCGCTGCATTGCCACATGCTTACACGTGCCTGTCGCGTCCAACCTCGACGCAGGGTCGAATTGAGAAGAGCCGGCGGAATTACACGCATGTCTGGGAGCAGATCGGCGGCCACAAGCGGCGGGCGTCGAAGATGTCCGTGGCCAACTTCCGCCTCAACATCCTGGGGGAGACGGTGGAGGCGTTCAGCGTGCCAGGTGGGAAGATTCAGATCAGGATGCGGGGCTGTGTTTGTTGCAACATGCCGGGAGGGGTGCCTGGGTTGCTGGGGGTGCCTGGATTGCTCCGCAGGCGAGCCTACATGCAAGCCCCAGCCGCGGCGACAGCGGCGGCGCACAGGATGGCGGGCATCGAAAGAGCGTGGTGCTCCGGGTTCACGATGGCATGAACAAGAGCGCCGCCGCGTGCAGCCCTCCCCCCTGCCGCCTCACCCCACCCCGCCATGCCATACCATCTTGCCGTGGCGTTGCAGCGGACGTGCGGGACCTTGTGGCCGTATACAAGAACCCGCCCTATCCCATATTCTACGATGTTGTTCACCACAGCTTCGCACTGGTGGGTCTAAGCTTTGCACCGGTGGACTTGGTGTTGGGGGCGAAACAGGGCGCTGGGGACCATCGTGGCGTTGTAGAGTTCATGCTCAGAGGGAGTATTGGTAGGGCTGCTCGGGACGCGGCGATGCAGGCTGGGGAGAGGCATGGGGCACCTCCAGCACGCTGCAGGAGGCGCCGGAGGTGGGACGCATGGCGCGTGGAGTTTGCACGCGCAAACTGCCGCGAGTCGCTGTTGACGTCACCCCTGCAGGTGCCCATGCTGGCCAGTGGGCTCTATTACAAGTCCAAGTTTAGCAGCACGGTCCTGACATCCCTGATCACAGGTGCGAGCGGCCGGGGGGCAGCCGCTGGTGCAGTGTGCGCAGCTGCCGCTCGCTTTGCGATTGCTAACAGCTCTTGTGATCCACCTTCATATCATTTCATCGGTCCTCACACATCGGCCCTGCAATCGCGCCTTTATCACATACCGCTTCCCCTGCCTCAATTGTCCGTGTATCAAGACATTCCCCCACAACCCCCAGCCGCTCACCTCTCACCATTGCAATAATCTACCAAACAGGCGTTCCCATCATTGCGGATGAACGGATGCTGCAGGCCTACTCATTCCTGGAGCGCAAGGCGGTTTTCTACCAGGTGGGCTTGAAACTGTTTTCTAGGCACTGGGGCCGGGCGATGTGTGGCATGTGTCAAGCGATTAGCGGAGCAGCTGGGGTTATTCCAGCAAACAGTTGAAACAGCACACAAAACCTCATGATTTGTTGCTTGCGCCGCGCTTTTGCCCTCCGAACACATATGTTGACCCGCACCCGCTCAAAGTGACTACGGACTGGTGTCGTGCTTTCATATAGTAACACATCCGCCTTTGCGACCGCCGCCGCTGCAGGACGACTCCCAAACGGAGCTGGACGTTATGTTTGCAGTCAGCAAGATGAAGCCGGACGACATGTGGCGCGCGCGGTCCGGCGTGGCGGAGCTGCGCCGGCGCATGAACGAGCGCGCGAAGAAGATGATCACGGGCTGGCTGGAGGCCAAGGGCGTCGCAGTAGAGCCCGAGGAGGCGCGGCGGCTGCTGCTGCAGCGACGGCGAGACGTGCTTGCTGTGCCGGAGGGGCCGGCGGCGGGCGCGCTGGTGGCCGAGGGGCCGGGGTCGGTGCGGGAGGGCGCGGGGCGGGAAGGCGCGCAGGTGTGGCCACAGGTGCTGGGGCCGAGGGGTGACCCAGGGTCGGGGAACGTTGGACCAAGTGCGCAGCGGCAGCCGCAACAGGCGGGGGATGCGGCCAGCAAACCTCAGGCGTTTGACATGCACACGTTGCACGATGAAGTGAAGTAATGACTCAACAACGCGATATCGACACGGATGTAGCCAGCAGAAATGCGGGTTCGTGCCCCGTTTGCCCCTGAAACGATGTTCTTGAGGCGGTCTTGTTGTTTCTGCCTAGCTGCAGCATGGGAGGCAGGGAATCTGCTTGCAGGGGGCAGTCGGCTGCCGCGACGTCTTGGATGAGGGGCGCGACACCTTCGCATGTGAGGCTGCACGAACGCAAACCGCCGCACCTGGGCGGATTCTCAGCCCTTCCTTATAGTTACAGGCGGCTCTCAGTCAAAATACATCATGCACCTTGCCTTGTCTGGCCGAGGGGCAGCGTGCATCGTGTGGATGGCACTCGTGACGACAGGGACAGTGCAGGCGAGGCAGCTTTTTCTTAACAGTTTGTCTACAGATGTCGTTCTTGCTGAACTGATGCCTGACTCTTCCTCAAATCCATCCTTAATTTGGCCACATTTTCCAGCTGCTGCTGTGAGTCGGCCGGCATCGCCTTCACTCTCAACAAACATCGCAATCATCACTGTGGTCAATCCAGTCAACAAAGTTCGAGGCAATGCCAGCTTGCCTCCACTCTTTTTCAGAGTCTTTAAACACGAGATATGTGTTCAGTCACTTGAAAAATACCGCGTTGGTGTGATGACACGGCTGCCCGTGTCCGTCACGGGCATGCTGCTCCCCCTCAATGTTGAAAAAGACGCGCAAATAGTTTGATTTATTTCGTGCTTTGTGACTTCAAGATACCGCAGTCCGTTGTCGGCCCCCCAATCCTCGGAGCACTGGAGCGGTGCTGAAGACCCGCGCCTGCCTCGTCCCTCATCGCAACCATCGCCATTAGTACTGGATGCAAGAGTCAGATCACGATGGCCTTCACACTCTGGCGGGCAGTGTGCTTGAGGAGCCCCTCGCAACTCATGCCCTGGCCCTGGCCCCAGCTGGCCTCCTCTCCAGCGCCGCCAGCCGCCTCGGCCTGCCACCGCTGCAGAAGCTTCCTGCGCAGCGTTACGACAGCCCACAGCAATTTGCGGGGCTGCAGAGCGCCGCCCTCCTGCACGAGGTTGCGGCGCAACTGACTGCTGCCATGGATGGTGCCACAAGCAGCCAGCGATCGACGTGCGGCGTCGGCGGCTCGACCTGCTGGCAGGCAGAGGTGCTCGATGTCCGTCGCCCTAAACGACAGCAAGGCCGCGGCGATGACCGCGGCAGCAGCAGCTCCCTCATCGCGTCGCTGCGCCTGTGCGGCGCAGGTCCCCGTGGGGCGGCCGCGGCGGTTGCGGCGGCGCAGGGCGGCAGCGCGGAGTCGGAGGGCGGCGGCGCTGCCTCCGGCGGACCCAAGCCAACAGATTTGGTGCTGCTGTCGCAGCGGCCCCCATGGGAGGGCCTGGGCGTGGCGGGCAGCCACAGTTGCCTGGCTCTCCTGATCGGCAGCGGCGGCGGCGGGCCAGGGGGTGAACAGGCGCAGCCGGAAGCTGGTGGCGGGCAGGTTTTGGAGCTTCGGGCACGCGTGGACCTGCTGTGGGGGCCTGACGCGCAGGCGCAACCTATGAAGGCAGCCGACAACGAGCAGCTGCTCTTGGGACCTGCCCAAGGTGGCGCCAGCAAATGGTACCTGACGGTCCTCGCGCCCCTGGCGACGCCGTTGAGGGCGTGGGCCGCGCTGCAGGCGATCGCGGCTGAAGGCAGCAAGATCAACCGCTCCCCGGTCCTCCACGCTCTGATGGCATCGCGGCTGCCAAGCGCAGCCGCCGCCCAGGCGGCTCCTTGCGAGCGCGGCGCTGCGGCAATCCCCTGGGAGGATGGCGCACCGGCAGATGCGTTTGACACCTGGCCGCAGCGGCCGGCAGCGCCCGCAGCGGGCACAGCAGCGACTGTACGGCAGGGCCAGTGGCTGCAGGCGACGGCGGCCTATTGCCAGCGCCTGCTGTTGAACGAGTCACAGATGGCAGCTGTGATGGCTACAGCCGCATCTGTCGCGCCGCGCTCCGTCGGCGTGTGCGACAACGGCCGCGGCGGCGTGGGCGGCGCAGATGGTAGCTGCCGCGGCAATGGGGCAGCCGGCGGCGGCATCCAGCTGATCCAAGGGCCCCCAGGTGCGAGGACACATTTTGGAACCGGGGCAGGGGCGTGTATATGTGCAACAGGCGTCCGCGGCACCTGCTCCCAAACACCTGCTGCCCCGCACCAGGCACGGCTGGCGACCTCAGGGCGCCGCAAGACTCGTGCTGTGTAGCCCGATTGATTGTCCCAGCTTCCACAAACATCTGAAACAAGCAACTCCTTGCGCTACACAATATAAGGCACAGGGAAGACTGCCACCGTCGCCCCGCTCATCGTGGCGCTGGCAGAGGGCGCGGGCCAGCAGCTGCTCGTGGCCGCCCCAACCAACGCCGCCATTGCGGAGGTCGCGACCCGTGTCCTGCAGATGCATGGCAGCGGCAAGACTATGGCGGCCCTCCTTGCCTCGTCCCCAGAAAACGACCAGCGAGAGCAGCAGCAGCAGCAGCAGCAGCAGCAGCAGCAGCAGCAGCAGCAGCAGCGGCAGCGGCAGCAGCAGATCACGGCAGAGCAGCTGGCAGCGCGCGAGCAGGCGCCACCCGAGGCAGAGCTGTCGGAGCTGCAGGCGTTCGCGCTCCGGCTGCACGAGCTCCATACCTCGTCGGTCGTGCTGGTCAACAGTGCTTCCGCGGACGTCTTTGCAGAGGCAGTCAACGGCATCGCGCTGGCGCCACGGCTGGAGCGGCTGCTGGCGGCGCTGGGGCCGCAGGGGTGGGGCGAGCGCGCGCGCGAGCTGCTCGCATTCCTGGCCGCCGCCGACACGAACTATGAGAGGTGGCGAGCCGATCAGCAGGACGGAGTGAGCACGCGCCAGGGCGAGGGAGCCCAGCAGGCTGCGGATGGTGGCTTTTGGTGGTGGGCGCGCGGCGAACTGCAGGCGCGCCTGGGCAGCCTGGTCGAGGCGGGGGCTGTCGTGCTGGCAGATGCCCCGAGCGCCGTGCTCAAGTCTGCAGGCGCTCGTCAGGTGCGTCATGGAGAGGACATCAACCCGTGCGATGCTGGGCGTTTTAGGATGCCATACCGTTGTGATAAGTCAGTATAGTGCGTTGATGTAGCACGAGATCCGACTTGATCTGACCGACGGTGTGAACTCCAGCACGCACCTGATGTGCACTCACGTGCGTTTTGATCTCTCCGTAGGCCCTGATCGACCTACAAGACGCTGCCGACGGGCTGCAGTTGGTTTTGAATCAGCAGGCGACCCCGCTAGGTCCACGTGCCAGTCAGCAGCTGGCAGGATGGTGGCGGAGCAATCTGGGTGCCCAGCCCCTGGACATCGCAGCCGCACCATCACCAGCAGCGACAGAGCCCCCCAGCAAGGGGCTGGGACCCCTCTGCGGCGCGCTGCTGAGTCTGCACGCTCGGCTCCGCGGCGCGCGCGGCCGGCTCGACGTGCCGCCCTCTGTCGCCCTCGCGCGCCCATCCGCCTTCAGGGACCTGCAGATCCTCGTGCTGCGCTCCGCCTCAGTTGTGTTTGCCACCGCCTCCATGGCCGGCAGCGCGGCGGTCGCGGAGGCCACCCCCCAATTCAACGTCTGCCTGATTGACGAGGCGGCTCAGCTGGTGGAAGCAGAGACGGCCATCGTCCTCAACGCCGCGCCGGACGCGCAGCGGCTCATCCTTGTGGGGGACCACCACCAGCTGCCGGCCACGGTCATCAGCCGGGACGCAGAGGCCGCTGGCTACGGGCGCAGCAGCTTTGAGCGGCTGGCGGGCTGCGGCTTTGGGTGGGTGCCGTTGCCTGGGCTGGGTGGGCGATTGCGCTTCTGGCGGCTGACGCTGGAATTAGTGAAACGGCCCCCTGGACCAGTGCGTGCGCCTAGCATTGAGTGACAGCTGTTTTGCCATCCATACACGCCGACGCTTCCCTGCCCAGCGATCTCAGCACACCTCTTCTCACACAACGCCTGCGTCCCTCCGCGCAACTCAGGGTCAGCCTGCTGCTTGAGCAATACAGGATGGCGCCCCAGATCAGCGCGTTCCCCAATTCATGCTTCTATGCCGGCCGCCTCGTGGACGCCCACAACGTGCGGCAGCCCGGCTGGCAGCTCCCCGCCCTCGAGGCGCCCCGCCTGCTGGGCGCCTACGCGTGCGTCGACGTGCGGCACGGGAAGGAGGAGAGGCAGCCCGACGGCGGCGGCAGCTGGTTCAACGAGGCGGAGGCGGACGTTGTCAGGGGGCTCGCGGCGGCAGCGAGCAAGGCGGCTGACGGGAAGGTCTCGATCGGCGTGATCAGCGGCTACCGGGCGCAGGTGCGCCCCCGGCGGCCGCTCCGGCGCCACGGGGGCCTTGCCCTGGGAATTGTGCGGTGTGTGCGTCGTGGGGTTCGTCTCAAATCCCCGATGCATCCTTACAGGCCTCCATCTTGGAACCCTCACCCGCGGCGCCCTGCCTTGTTTCGCGCACAGGTGGATCTGCTGGAGTACAGGCTCGGCGGCATCAGGGGCGTGCGTGTCAAGACGGTCGACGGCTTCCAGGTGCGGCAGTGCTCCCGGAGCTTCATCTGAAAGATATGCACAAGTATCTTCAGAATGATTGTTTATGATATTATGAAATGTGTGTTTGGCGCGGAAACGGGACGATGAGGTGCTCTTGATCCCTGGCTTTAGCTCCTACGCATCAGCATGGCAACATGGGATCACATGGGGCGAACGGCACCTCTGAGCCCCCTGGTGCTGCATCCTTCTTGCTCCGCCCTGCCCTTCTCGAGTGCCACTGCACCCCTCCCGCTCATGCCGCCTCCCATCGGCGCTCCCTGCCAAGCCCCTCGACGCGTCATCCCCTTACTTGACCCGCGAACCCCCCTGCACCCCCTCAGGGCCGCGAAGATGACGTCATCATCATCAGCTGCGTGAGGAGCAACGCCCGGGGCGTCATCGGCTTCCTCCAAGACTACAGGTCAGTGAATGTATACAGGTGCAGGAGGTCATGTTAGAGCCTGCAGGGAAGTTCAGAGGTTACTGGGGGCGCAGCCGCTGCCCCCGCCGCCGCCGCCATTGCAGCTGCTGCCGCCGATGCCGCTGCTGCCGCAGCCCGCTGTTGCTGTGGCGACCCGCTACTGCTGCGGCCGGCACTGCCGCTGCTGCTCCTGGTGCTGCTCACGTCCACTTGTGACAATCTAGAGGAAATCGCGCCGCCGCCCGCTTGTTGGTGCACTGCAGGCGGATGAACGTCGCGCTCACCCGCGGCCGCCACGCCGTGTGGGTGGTCTGCCACGCTGCCACGCTGCTCCAGTCCAAGGACCGCCACTGGGGGCAGCTGCTCGCCGACGCGTCCGCCCGCGGCTGCCTGGTCAACGCCGCGGCCCACCCGCGGCTGCAGGAAGTTGTGGCGCGCGCCGAGGCCGGGCGCAGCGAGCCCTTCTCTGAAGAGCGGATCCGCAGGCTCACGCAGGGCATGTGGACTGTGAGTGCGCACGAAGGCAGTAATTTGCTAAGGGCTTCCTGGACGCTTTGCTGCCTTGCTGGCTCCCCACGGCGCCTGCATTTCATTGGCCAGCCTGTGCGTCTTGCCAGCCTGCGACAAACATACAAGCTTCACCGCCAAACCCCCTCCTCTCCTTCCCCTCTTCTCTGACTCTGCTTTTACGATATTCCTCTTATTCTCATAGGTCAAGGCGTCCGCAGACTTCTGTCGCATCCACCTGCCGGCCTGTCCCAACTCGGCGCCCTTTTACACGCGCCAGCTGGCGCTGCGGCTGCTGCAGCTGCTGGCGGATGGCGAGGAGCCGCAGCGGTGCGAGCGGCAGGCGCCGCTCGTGCTGGGGCCAGAGGAGCCGCACGCCGACCTCATCCGTGCCCACATGCTCGGCAGGGGCGCCGCGGCGCGGTGGCTGGTCTGGCACGTGTCGGTTGATAAGGCGACGCGCAAGCAGGTGTGACTGGCGTTTTAAGGGCGGGGTCGGAGCGTCCTCCGCGCGCCTCATCAAGCTGCAAGGCGCACTGCTGCATGCAAAGCCCTGCCGCCCTCACATTACATTGCGACCCTCCTCTTCATCTGCATCACGTGCACATCCAGTGTGCAGCACTGACGCCAAAGCCCCTTTCCGGACGCATGGTCTGCCCCGCCGGCGCCTCTGCTTGCATCCCACCCTCCCCTGGCACTGCGCCGCCCGCCGCTGACCCTCGGTTCGCCGCGCCGCACCGCGATGCAACTGTATCGGGGCCTCTTCAGTTCATGCTGGTGTATGCGCTGGTGGAGGGCGACCAGCTGAAGGCCTACCTGCGGCGCCTCGCCCGCACGCTCGACCTGTACAGCGACCCCCTGCTGCAGCGCTGCCGCGCCGCCTCCTTCAACGCCGCCGGGCGCCGCGTGCCGCTCTCGTGGCCGGACGACCCCGGGTTCGTCTGGCGCCTGTCAGCAGACCAGCGCGCCGCCCGCGGCGCCGCGCGCGCGGCCGAGGGCGCGGCGCGCGCTGCCGCGCTCGCGCGGGAAGGCGCGGAGGCGGAGCAGGGGCTGCAGGCGCTGAAGCTTCTGGAGATGGACGAGACCCTCTGCTCGGTTCTGGCCGCGCGGCTGGCCGGCGGCACGGGCGCGGCGCCGGTGGAGGTGCCGTTTGCGCTCGCAGAGGGCCAGCGGGAGTTTGCGGACTGCACTGGGTCCGCCATGGCGATCGGGCGCAGCGGCACGGGGAAGACGACGGCCCTGGAGAATAAGATGTGAGCAGGGGCGCGCGGGGCTGCGAATTCAGCAGGTTTACAAACGGGGTTGGTTTCTAAGTCTCGATGATGCCAGTGGTGGCCGGCATCCTTGCAATCAACGCGTGCCTGCTGCATGGGGGATGAGTGCGCGTAGTTGCAGGGTGAGCACATTGAATCTTCGTGTGCTTGCCACGCTGCTTGAACAATCCTTCTGCTGTTGATGAGGCCACCAGGCTGCGCAAAGAGCAATTTGCCTCACCCACGAAGTGACCCCAATCAGTAGCGCCTCACGCACCCGCATGCCCGCGCCTTGCGCCACGCCTGCGCCAGGTGGGACCGCGAGCGCCGCGCCCGCGCCCTGCAGCTCGAGCAGCGGCCGCGCCAGGTGCTGCTCACCGCCAGCCCGCGCCTCGCGGCCGCGCTCACGCAGCACGTGCGCGCGATGATGCAGACGCTCGCGGACGCCGACCGAGCGCAGCGGCGCGAGCCGGCCGCTGGGGCCTCGCCTGGCGCGCCCGCGTCGCCAGCCACCCAGCAGGGCGCGGCGCCCGGCGGGGCCGCGACGGGTACAGGCACGCCCCCGCAGATGCTTGACAATTACGGGGTGCAGCAAGCCCTGGGCGGCGTCCCTGCGCGGCTGGGCGACCTCGGGCCGCAGCACTTCCCCCTCGTGATGTCATTCGAGATGCTGCTCGACCGTATGGACGCGCAGCTTCCGCGCCCCTTCCTGCCGCCGGGCGACCGCGAGCGGCTGGCCGCCGCGGAGGTCCGCCTGGAGGCGTTCTCGGCAGCTTATTGGCCGCGCATCGACGAGGCCCTGCGCCGCGGCGCCGGCGGTGCTGCGCTCGTGTGGGCGGAGGTCAGCGGGCAGATCAAGGGCAGCCTCGCGGCGCTGGAGGGGACGGCGGGGCAGCTGACAGAGGAGGAGTACCTCACGCTCGCCGACACGCGGCGTGGCGCGGCGCTGCCGCGCGCGCGCCGCGTGGCGGTGTACGGCGCATACAAGCAGTACCAGCGGCTCAAGATGGAGGCGCGCGGCTGGGACCGGGCCGAGCGCGTGCGTCACGTGTACCAGGCGTTCGCGGAGGCGGAGGCGGCGGGGGCGCCGCTGCTGCCGGCGGCGCGGCGGGCCGGGTACGTGTACGTTGACGAGGTGCAGGACTGCTCCATCGCTGAGCTGGCGCTGCTGCGGTGGGCATCTTCCGCAGTCAAGGGGTTTGGAAAGTGGGATGGGGAGGGGAGGGGGGCGGGGCGCCCCTCGTCTCCAGGAGCCGGACGCCTTGTGCGGTGACTGACCGCGCAGGGGGATACCAGGAGGGGAAGCCAGGGGCCGGATGTTGGACGCGCAAGGCTCCGAAGCTTTGGTCACCCTTACGTATCGTGGCCCTGGCCTGAGCTCGTGCCCGGCGAACAGCTCACGCCCTGATCTCTGCCGTGTCCCTTGCGCCCCTCACCCTCTCCCCACCACGGCTGCCGCGCAGCTTCCTCTGCACCAACCTGGAGACGGGCTTCACGCTGGTGGGCGACACCGCCCAGGCCATCGCCCAGGGCGGCAGCGTCTTCCGGTTCGAGGTGGGTGCCAACAATCAACCCATGCCTCGGCGCGTGCCTGCGGTCACAACGGCTGACCGGGCGCCGAGTGACAGCCCAACGCGGCTGCAGCGCACGCCTCCAGCTGCTGGTTGCTGACAGGGCCAGCCGAAGGCCCCCATTCAGGCAGGCCTCTGTGATCGCGTTGCGACAGCCAGCCCTCATCCTGCATCGCCCCTGCCATCCGTTGACAAGGCGATGAGAGACGTGTTCCATGAGATGCAGCAGCGAGCGCTGGATGCAAGCGGTGGCGGCGGCTCTGGCGGCAACGGCGGCGGCGGCCTGGAGCGCAGGTCGATGCCGGCCCCGCGGGTCTTCCAGCTGACGGAGAATTACCGGTGGGCCGTGACGGCGGGCGACGCGAAACGCCAGCTGCTTTTTGTATCCCAACGGGGCGGCTCTGCAGAGCGTTGGTGGCTGTCCTTGCATGAGCCAGCCAGCAGTACGCCAATGCTTGCTGTCCCATGATCTGAGACTGCTGTCTGCCTCTCCCCAGGGCTCCAACCTCTCAACTGCGATCCCAGTGCTGACCGTTGCGCACTGTCGCCCCCACATGTCCGCCCCGCAACTCAAATTGCCGGCGCCAAAGGACCGGGCAGCGCATCGTGAACCTGGCGCACCACGCCGCGATCGCGCCGCTGCTGTCTTTATTCCCGGCCTCCCTCGACAAGCTGCAGCCCGAGACCTCCCCGATCGACGGCGACACCCCCATCCTCCTCGCCGCTGGCGCCGACGACCCGCTGCAGGCGCTTTTCCGCCCCCAGCAGCCCTCCCCTGCCGCGGCCGGCGCGGCCGGCGGCGGCCGCGGCGCGGCGCAAGGCGGCGCTGCGGCCGGCGGCGAGGAGGGGCCTGCGGTGCAGTTTGGGGCGGAGCAGGTCATCCTTGTCTACGGCGCGGCGCGCCAGCAGGAGGTCCAGCAGCTGGTGGGCGATGCTGCGCTGGTCATGACCGTGCAGGAGTCGAAGGGGCTCGAGTTCAAGGTGAGGAAGTCGGAGAGGCGGTGCTGCTGGGAGCCAGGGGCAAAAGGCAGGGCTGCGTCGCTCCAATCGGCTGCCACTCATCACCGCGCACCATTGCCTCTGACGGTGCACGACGACGCAACCCCGCCTGCAGTTCGTCCTGCTCTATAACGTCATCTCAGACGCCCGCTTCGCTGCGTGGCGCGTGCTGTACACCTACATGCGCGAGCTGCTGCCCGCCGGCACTGCGTCAAGCCTGCCAGCGGGCCCGGCGTTTGACGCGCACCAGCACCACGAACTCATGGGGGACCTGAAACAGGTGTGCATCGCATGCAGACTGATGGGGGAGGTGGTGAACATGATAAGTGGTGCCTCAACGAGCTGAGGGACTGCACGGTCTGTTTGTCCAGGGCTTCGGCTTGATGTGCGCGCGCATGCATGTGCATGAACGCGTGCGCATGTGCACGCATGTGCTCGCATGTGTGCATGCATGTGCCCGCAGTGAACGGCATGCGCGCACCTGCCCCGCCGCATGGCCCCCCCGCTTGACCCATGGTGGCACGCATGTACTGCCCCAGCCGGCGTTCAGCCTCATACACTGCTAGCTAGGTGCCAGGCCCGTCCCTCACAGCCACCACACTGCCGCCCCAACCCGTGCGATCACAGCTCTATGTGGCGATCACGCGCGCCATGTGTGACCTGGTGTGGTATGAGGGCGACGAGGCCCGCATGGCGCCGATGCGCGAGCTGCTCGCCCACTTCGCGCTCGTGGAAGAGCGGGCCATGGACGAAGACCTGACGCGGCAGCTGCTTCGCAGCAGCAGCCCGGAGGAGTGGCGCGCGAAGGGGCGCCAGCTCTTCACCCAGGGCCAGTACGCGCGCGCGCGCCAGTGCTTCGTGCGCTCGGGAGACAGGGACCTGGCGATGTGGGCGGCGGCGTGCGACAAACAGGAGCAGGCGGGTGCGGCGCGGGCCAGGGGCGGCAGCGAGGCCGACGGCCTGTTCGCAGAGGCGGCCGAGCTGTTTCTGGCGGCCGGCCAGGCGCCGCAGGCTGCTGAGTGTTACGAGGCCGGGCGGCGCTGGGCGGACGCGGCGCGCATTCACTGCGAGCGCCGCTCGCCGCCCGACTGGCGGGCGGCGGCGCGCTGTCACGAGCTGGCGGGCGCGTGGGGCGCGGCTGCAGGCGCACACGAGCGCTGCGCGCTGGCGCTCGGCGGCGGGGCCGCGGCAGGGGATGCCCCGGCTGCGAGCATGGGTTCTGAGGCACGGGATCTGCAGGCAGCTGCGGGGCAGCTGCTCCATGTTGAGCGCGCGCTAGCCTGCTGCCTCGAGGGAGGGGACAGCAGTTGTTATGATCGAGGCCTGCAGATGCTCGATGAGTTGCTGGCAGGTGCGGGCGCGAGCCATGGCGGGAGCGACTCGGGCGGCGGCGGCGGCGGGGGCGATGGGGCCGGCTTGTCGCTGGACGGCGCCCTGCAAGGCGCGGACGGCGGCGCGTCTGGCTCAGGGGCGGCCGCGGGCCCTGGCGCGGCGGCTCAAGCCGCTGGCGCCGATGGAGGGCGCATCGCAGACGGCACGCGGCCACCGCCGATGCCGCTGCCGCCGGCGGCGGCGGCGGCGGCGGCGTTTGGAGCGGCCCCGAGCTCGGGCCTGGGACGCCGCCTAGCGGAGCTGCGGCAGCTCTACTTATATCTTGGTGCCCTCGCCTGGCACGCGCGCGGCGAGCGGCGCCGCATGCTGGATTGGCTGCTGCGCCTCGACAGCACGGCGCGCCAGCGGCGCTTCCTGTCCAGCCGGGGGTACCTGGACGAGCTCGTGGACGTGGAGGAGGCCGCCGGCAACTACTGGGCAGCTGCTCAGGCGAGTGCCAAGGGGGTTGGGCGAACAACTGCGGATCGTGGCATGCTGATCGATCGGGCGCGGCCGGCACCTGCGTCGGCGGTAGTGTCGGTGGTGGATTTTTATGCACTGTATCCTTGCCCTGCAGACAAGGCATGTGGCACGGCCTGCAGGGCTTAAGAATGTTCTCATGCGCTCGCCACACGCCGCCCCTGCGCAGGCGCACCTGGCCAAGGGGGCCCTGGATGCGGCAGTGCTCGCATACCTCAAGGGAGACCACCAGCTGGCAGCTGCCCGGCAGCTGCTTGACCTGGGGGCGCTGCAGCTGCTCTGGCCGCCTCCGGCCCGGGGCAACCAGGGTTCCGGTGGCGCCACGGGGCTGTGGCAGCCCGCCTCTAGCAAGCAAGCGTCGGGCAACCTTAAGCGAGCCGAGGGGCTGATCCAAGCACTGATCGACCAAGGCAGCGGCGGCGCCGCGGCCGCCAGGGCTGGCGCCGCCGCAGACGGCATGGCGGCGCCCCAGATGCAGGCGCTCTGCTCGGCGCTGTTGGGGCTGCCCGCTGCCTGCGAAGCAGCCAATGGCAACTGGGACACAGCCGAGCGGCTCTGGCGGCACCTTGACTCCAGCGGGCCGACGGCGGCCGAGGTGGGCAGCGCGCGGTGCGACGTGGAGGGGGCGCGCCTGCTGCGAGCGGTGGTCAGCGGCGGCGTGGTGGCGGCCGCCAGCGCGGAGCTCTCGGGCATCACGTCAGCGGCCGCCACCGCGGGCGACACGCCCCGGGGCCTAGCCGGGGCTCTGGAGGGCGCGGCGCGGCTCCTGCAGTGGCTGGACTTGTGGTGGCGCCGCGCGAAGGACAGCCATGGCGCGCTGCACGCGGCGCTGTCGGCGGCGGCGCAGCGGCGGCTGGCGCCCTCGGACGCGGCGTGGCTCGCCGGCTGCTGGCGGCTGCTGGGCCTGCGGCCCCACGCGGCGGAGGGGGGCGTGCTCCTGCTCCTGCCGGCGGCGCGCCACCTCTCAGCGCGGGGGCGCGGGGGCGGCAGCGCGGCCGCGGCAGGCCCGGCGCTGCCGTGGCTGCCAGCAAGCTGCTTGGTTGCGCTGGCGGACGGCACCTGCGGGGTCACCCTGACGGACGCAGCTAATCACGCGGATGCACTGATCCGCCAACGCATGGAATCACTGGCCAGCGGCGTGGCGGACGCCGTGGGGTTGCTGACAGGCCTCACCAGCCCCGCCTCGTACTGGCCGCCACCGCAGACAGGCGCCGCAGCCGCGCAGGCGACTCCGCCACGGGCGCCGGCCGCCCTCGGCTGCGACGCGGCGGCGCTGCAGCGCGACGCGCTGCGGGGCCTGCTGCCGGCGGGCGCCGCGGCCGAGGACCTGGACAAGCGGATCAGCGGCTGCGCGCGCGACCTGCTAGGGCAGCTGCTGCCCCCCATCTGGCTGGCCCAGGATTTCCCGCAGCTCCTCTCCCGCTTCAGTGCCTGCTACCATGACGGTGCCTCCAGCGGCGGTCCCTCCAGCGGCGGTGCCTCTAGCGGCGGCCTCTCGGCCGCGCTCGCGGAGGCGCTGGAGGGTGCTCTGACGGGTCCCACGCGGCTGCTGCCGTTCGAAAAGCCGTCCGCCCAGGCGGCGGCCGCCGCGGGCGAAGCTGCGCGGCAGCTGCAGGCCGCCGGGTGCAACCCCCGCTTCGACCTCGCGCACGCCGCGCTGGTGCTGCTGTGCCTGCCGCACCTGCCGCGCGGCTCGTGGCGCGCCCTCGCGTCCGTGCCGGCCCACCCGCCGGCCGCCGCCCAGCAGCAGGCGGGCCCAGGTGGCATCGCGGCTGCGCCTCTCACGGCGATTCCCAGTGCAGCTGTCGTTTCGATTGTGGCAGCCTGGCAGCTGCCGGGTGCGTTTGCGCTGTCTGCCCTGTTCAACTCGGTGTGGTGGCTGGACAACGGGCTGACCTCATCGCCGGCGGAGTGGCAGCAGGCGCGGCTCGCCGCGCGAGCGCCCGGCGCGCCGCCGCAGCCTCTGCCGCAGCCGCACTTCCACCACGCCTGGTGGCTGGCGGAGGCCGCACACGAGCTGTGGCGCGTCGACGGCTGGCGCGACCTGCGCGGCTACCCGAGCCCCGCGCTGCTGCTGGACCTGCTGGAGCGCGCCGCGGCGCTGGGCTGCGCGCTGGTGCGGCGCCTGCATAACATTGAGCTGCCCGCGGGGCTCGTGCTGGCCTGCCTCGGCCCCTCAGGCCAGCTGCTGTCGTGGCTGCTGGCTACGAACATCAGCAACAAACAGAAGGCAGACCTGCAGGCGAGTGGGCCTGTTGGTTGAATTTTACAAACCACGCCTGGCAATTGCCAATGCACCCTGGTGTGGCTTTCCTTCTTGAGTGTGCGGGCGTGACAAGGAGGCGTAGCAGCTGCTGCAGCACACCATGAGAGGTGGATGGGGCGAGGGGCATTCAACGTACAGTACCTACCAGAAGGTGGCTGCGTGCAGATTTGTTCTGCACGGGAACGAAGGCTGAGGTGCACACACCACTCCCCACCTTGTGTGTCCCTTGCCGCCCTGCTTTCAGGGATCTCTGTCAAAGCTGGTGGTCGTGGCCTCGCAGCTGCTGCTGATGCCACTGGACGACCTGGGGGCCTGGGTGAAGCGCAGCGGCCTCAAGGAAGACCACTGGCCCGCGACCGTCATTACGCGCGCCGCCGTGCTGCTGCTGGTACTGGCCGCCAACGCGCCGCACGACAGCGCGGCCGGTCCGGCTGTGTGGGCCCTGCGCTCGGCGCGCAACCGGCCCCTTGTGCCGGGGCTTCGCAACCCCGTCGCGCGCCTGCTGCTGTCGCCACACGCGCTCGGCGCCGGCGGGCGCGCCGGCGCCGTCGACGCCCTCGTGCAGCTGTGCCGGGGACTGGGCGGCGAGGCCGTCGTGTCCCTCTGCAGGGCTGGCTCGTACCCACCGCCGCGCGGCGTGCGGCTCGTGCGCGTGGACGATGGTCACTGCTTCAGCTTGGCGGAGCTGGGTTATGGCAGCCGCGGCCCAGCGAGCAAGCAAATCGATCGCGGAGGGAGCAGTCAGCAAGAGGGGCGCGGCCAGGAGGATGGCGTCGCCGCAGCAGAGGGGGATGGCCAGGAGGGCGACCCCGGGGACGAGGAGGGCGACGCGGCCGGCGGCGGCGGCGGCGGCGAGGGCGGGGCGGCGGCGGCGCCGCAGGAGGCGCAGGACGGCGGGGAGGGGCTGCGGCAGGCGGTGCTGCGGATACGATTTCGGCGCCGGCTCAAGGCGTGGCTGGCCAGGGCACGGGAGATGCTGCACCTGGTGGGTGGTTGGAGCCGCGGTGTATACGGCGGCGGGCGGGGTTATCACGGCAGCACATTGGTGGCGGCTTACTGGTACGCCTGCTTTAGGGGCCTGGCTCAACACCGCCATTTGATAGTTGCTCGGGAAGCCCATGGCTTATCAAAAGCAACAGGCTCCTCAAGTTGCAATTGATGCGTGCCCGCCCCCACAGGCGGATCTGCCTCGGGTGCGGCGCCTGCAGCTGCTGGCCGCCAGGGCGTTCCGGGCGCAGGGCCTGGAGGGAGGGCGCTACCTGGAAGCCTTCATGCTGCAGGCCTGCCCTGCGCACGTAAGTGGCAGGAATGGGACCGGCGGCCGTGCATCACATGTGCTTGCAGGCTTGGTCGTGTCTCTTGATGTCAGTCGGCCATACCCACGCAATCATAATGTTTTCAAGCGTGAGCAGTTGAAAGAAGGCAGCAACGCCTTCACAAACTGTACGCAATCACCTCTTGCAGGCGGCAGCAGAGGAGCTACTGGAGTCGCTGTCGTCCGCTGTCGTCCACCTCAAAGCCGGCTCTCCCAAGAGTAGCAAAGGGCTGGCCCTCGCCCCCGCCACTGCCGCGCGGCGCGCGCCGCGGCGGCCACCCCCCTCAGAGGGCGCAGCCGCCACGGGCGGCTTCGAGCCGGGGAGCTGGGACGGGTGGGCGGGCCTGCGTGAGGCAGGGGTGGGCGGAACCGCCGACGAGTTGCTGCTGGATGAGGTGCTGGACGCACAGGAGGCGCTGCCCAAGCTGATGGCGCCGCTGGACCCCTGGTGCGGCGGGGCTTCAAATGGGATGCAGACAGGCTGGTAGTGCGAGCTGCTTCGAGAAAGGCGGCTGCATCCTGGGGGCTTTGCACCTGGGGGAAGAGATTTGCGGGCACTCAAACAAGGGTGATTTCTGGATGAACTTGGCGTTTTGGTTCCTGCTGCCCTCTTCAAACTTTTGCACGCTCGCGTCTCCCACCCACCTGGCAGGGACCCGGGCCACGCGGCGCGTTGCCGTGCGCGCCTGGCGTCGGCAGTGGAGCTACTGCAGGCTCAAGTGGCCGCCATGCGCCTGAAGCTGGCGCGGGTGCTGACGTAAGCTGGCACGGCTTCAGTTGATGCGGGACGCAACAAGTGCTGTTAGCTACGCAAGAGATGCCACGCATGACAGAGGTGTTTCACATGTTTTGAAACATGCGTTGCCAGACCTGCTGTGCAGTTGGAGTTCTTGAACCGGTTGACCATGTATATATCACCCCTAGCTATCCTGCCTGGCTTTGGGGTAAGCCAGTGAATGCTGGGCATCCAAGCAATCTAGCTGATGAGGCCCGCGCCAAGAGCTGGGTTCCTTGGATCGGAAGGTTTTGCTGACCCACTGATCAATGCAGCCAAAGCCATATCTTTTGAGTGGACATGAGCTTTGCCATGTGGCCCTCGGGCCTGTTGATTGCACATCGCCGTCCTGTCTGTCAATCCATTCATCAACCCCTGCCATCGGCAGTCCAGCAGGAGCAATGTTGTGATCACCGGCACCACAAGTAAGCAGCACCCAGAGCCTGGCCCAAATGTGGGCCAAGTGTGCAGCAATCAAAGGATCCAGACCCGGCGAGTTTTGTGCGCCATGGTTCAAAACACCAAGTGACGCACTGTGATGCGAGCAAGTAGTGCCAGGTGGTTGGGACCTTCGACAGCTGTTCCGGAACGCCCGGCCTGCAGTGCCGCAGGGACTGCTACCCACTCTTTGGTGCTTTTTACGTTGTACAACCCGTGTAAGGGGCCGGCAAGGCCGATGCTGACGGGGCGGCGGCGGCGGCAGCAGGATTGCACGCTGTTGAGTGATATCGACGTCGGCGGCACCCAGGCCAACTTGCTAGCACGCCCCGGCCTGTTGCTGTTTTCAAGTCGGTGATTTCCAAGACTTTTCCTGCGACCACCGCGCTCGTTTTGCTGCGTCCATCACATCACGGTCGTCAACAGGTCGGCAGTGGCTCGACCCACTGGCTTGGAGCCATCTTGCCGGTTTTCCATCTCGGACGTAGTTTCTCACTAGCCAACATGCAGACCGTGAGGAGCAGCCGCCTGCGTGTGCAGCGCGTCCAGGCAGTGGCTGTGCCGTCCAAGCCGCCCACCTCGCGCCTGGCCAAGCGGAGCAAGGTGGAGATCATTAAGGAGCAGAGCGACTACTTGGTGAGCAGCGGGTCATGTGCCACTACGCCACTCTGCTTTGCGCCGTGCCGCTGCACTGCTGCTTGCCGAGCCGTCACACCCGCTTCCCTCAAATACATTCCGCGAGCGTCCCGCCGCGTGTGCGAGTTGTCTGTCTTTCATAAATATGCTTGCTGCCGAGGGATGGCACCGCAGGCAGTTTGATTCGGTCATTCATCGAACCCTGGCGTTGGACCCTCGTCAGTGGCCTGCAAGTGCCCGTGCGCCATGCATGCCTATGCGCCATGCACGCCCATGCGCCATGCACGCCCATGCGCCATGCACGCCCATGCGCCATGCACGCCCATGCGCCATGCATGCCCATGCGTGTGCCCGCAGCGCCACCCCCTGATGGAGGAGCTCGTGGACGACAAGACCTTCATCAATGAGGAGGCCATGCAGCTGATGAAGTTCCACGGCAGCTACATGCAGGTGTGTGGTTTTCGAGCTCGCAGTCGGAGCCGGGGCGCGCTGGTTGCTCCCCAGCACTGGTGGAGTGCGCGGCTGGGGCGCATGCTGGGCGCGCCGCAGGCCAGCCAGTGCCGGCAGGATGTGTGCGGTGCAGCTTCTGAAACGGCTGCACAGAGATGGCAGCACATCGCTCAAGTTGGCAGCGGGATGCGTCTGGAGCAGGTTTCCAAAGTCAGCGAGTAATTCCAAGGACGGATTATTGGAGCCTCGGCGCGACGGTGAACACGCCGGCGCGGCCTCAGCCTCGCCTGTGCCGCTGACGATCGCCCCCGTCCCGCGCATCTGCCCCGCCTTCCAGGACCAACGCGAGAAGCGCGCGTTTGGTCAGGGCAAGTTTTACCAGTTCATGATGCGCACGCGCCAGCCCAGCGGCCTGGTCACCAACAGGCTGTACCTGGTGATGGACGATCTGGCCGACAAGGTGCGGGGCTGCGGCGCTGCCTGCGTGCCTCCTGCTCTTCATAGTGTTTGTACAAGTGTTGCCCGAGGGCTTTGGATGCTTGCAGTTTGCGTGAGCGGGGCTTTGGCGGAGGGGACGCGGAGGGGGAAGCTGCTGGGTTGATTGGTGGTCGGTCACCATCGTGAGCTGGGGCGTGGCTGGATTTCGGCTGCCCGACGACGGCAAGGTGGACAAAGCGTGGAAGCTGGGGGAGTGGTAAAAAAGTGGTTGCAACTTTGTCAGCCACGACCTCCCTCAAGCTTCTGACTTTGATTTGTTTTTGCGAGTATCTGCGGCCGCGTCCAGTCCCCCCATACTCTTTACTCCCCCCCCCCCATGCACAAGCACCCGCGTGCGGGGCGTGCGTACAAACACTTGCATGGCTAACCCCACACATAAAACAAGCCGGTGCTTGCAGGCAGCACCACCCCGCCCTCAACCCCCGCCCTTCACACCCCACCCAAAACCCCGCAGTACGGCAACGGCACCCTGCGCCTGACGACGCGCCAGGCCTACCAGCTTCACGGTGTCCTCAAGACTGACCTCAAGACTGTCTTCTCCACCGTGATCAAGAACATGGGTGAGCGCCCCCTGCTTCTCTACCGCCCCCGCACCCATGAACGCAAAGGCTCTGTCAAAGGCTCTGGCCTCGCCTCTGCGCAGCTGGCTGCTTTTGGCTGTGCAGCATTCGCCTCGAGCATCGCAACCGGGGCCATGTGGGGTCTCACAGCTGCTTGCGCTCCACAAGCCGCAGCGGCGAGAGCCGCTTCCGCTGTGCCGCGTCGGCCTCCCAGCAGACGCCCAGCGACGACCCACGCCCCTCGTTCTCAAAGCCCCTGGCCTCGCATCACCGCGCAGGCTCCACCCTGGGCGCGTGCGGCGACGTGAACCGCAACGTGATGGGCCCTGCGGCGCCCTATGTGAACCGCCCGGAGTACGTGCTGGCGCAGCAGTACGCCAACGACTTTGCGGACCTGCTGGCGCCGCAGGTGCGTTTGTGTGTTAGTGTGTGTGTTTGTGTGTCTGTATGCGTGTGTGTGTATGTGTGTGTGTGTGTGTGTGTGTGTGTCTGTATGCGCGCGTGTGTCTGTGTGTCTGTGTGTGTGTATGCGTGTGTGTGCGTGTTTGCGTGTGAACGAGAGAGAGAGAGACAGACAGACAGGCGTGTGAGTAAGTGTGTGACAGGGGTGTGTAAGTGAGTATTAGAGCGGGTTGTTGTGATCATGAGCGACAGGTGTAATCCGTGGGGTTATGAGTGTGTGTGTATGTGTGTGTGCCACGTAGAGTTTTTGTGTTTTTGAGGGGAGCGCTTTCAACCACAGGGCGGCCACTCCCAGGCATGGAGTGTAGATGGTCACCCCCGACAAAGCCTCTGCTGTCGCCCCGCACAACCGCAGAGCGGCGCGTACTACGACATCTGGCTCGACGGCGAGAAGTTTGTCACTCAGTACACCGAGGTGGGCGCGGGTGATGGGCGGCGAATGAAGAGGGGGGAGCGCACCCCGTCAGGGTCTGGCAGCCGCCGGGGTCTGGCAAGGGCCGCTAGGGTCCTCGGAGGGGCCGCCAGGGTCTTGGGCGGGAAAGGCAGTGTCCTGACAGCAGCTCTTTCGTCGGCGAGTTCACCAGACCATCCTGGCTGCCCTGTGCCTCTTGTTGCACGGCAAAACACCGCTAGATTGTGTAACGGAAATCACCCTGCTCTCCCGGCCCACTCTGTTCCCGCTGATTTTGATCTGCAGAACCCCAAGGTCACCGCTGACCGCGCGTTCAACGGCTTCGGCACCAACTTTGAGAACAGCCCCGAGCCGATCTACGGCACCCAGGTGCGGGCGGACGACGGTTGCTGCGGCCAGGGCGGGACGGGGTCCGACCCCGGGGCCGATGCATCGCGCTCGTCTTGCAGTGACTGTCCGGGGCGGCTGCCAGGCCGGGTGAATTTGGCAGGGTGCGTCCTGCACGCACACGCACGCACGCGCTTGGGCCCATCTCCCCGCTGGCTGCCTGGCCCTCCACCGCCCCTTCAGTTCCTGCCGCGCAAGTTCAAGATCGCGGTGACCGTCCCGGGTGACAACAGCGTCGACATCTTCACCAACGACATCGGTGGGCACGCGGGGGGCGCTGAGTCCTTCTTGTTTGTCGATTCGAGCAAGGGCTAGTGCTGTTCCTCAAGAACAGGGTGGTTTTGCAAAGTGGCACGTGAGGCCTGCAGTCCGCAGGGCCCCAGCAGCACAGCGCCCACCTGCAGCACGCGCCCGGTCCCGCGACCAGCCTCCCACGGCCGCCCACCCCTCCCCCCTCATCCCAACAAAACCACTCCAGGCGTGGTGGTGATCACTGATGCCAAGGGGGAGCTGCAGGGCTTCGACATCCTGGTGGGTGCCAGCTGGCGGCCTCGGGCCACGGACTGTCCGCACTATGTGTCATGTGCTGTGGGCTGAAACGAGCACCAGAGGCCGACACCAAATCCGTAGCAGCCACCAAGAGCCCATGCAGCGCCATCATGTATCATGCTCAATATTTATGCGTGCATCGGCGTTTTTTGTCCACGGCTGGCTGGTCCGCAATTTCCGGCCCCGCATGTATTCCTGTGTGCTGCACCCTGCACCCCCGACCCCTCCTTCCTGAGCGCGCGCACACACACACACACACACACATACACACACACACACACACCACACC
>NW_014013103.1:0-635 GCF_000611645.1 Monoraphidium neglectum | reverse complement strand
CGCGCACACACACACACACACACACATACACACACACACACACACCACACCCTTCCCGTCCCCCCCCCCCGCCGGTCAGGTCGGCGGCGGCATGGGCCGCAGCCACCGCAACGACGACACGTTCCCCCGCCTGGCGGACCCCCTGGGCTACGTTGACAAGGACGACATCTTCCACGCCATCAAGGCCATCGTGGCCACCCAGGTGCGCGGCATCCTGCGTCCCGTTCTGGCCCTTTTGCGCCCTCCTGCGTCAAATTCCTCAATTCTTTCGTGTGTGTACGCGCTGCCCGATGCGCTGTGCGTTCGATGCTGCGTGTGCATGATCAGCCCACAGCGGGGATGCGTGCCAGCACGGCAGGGGTGTGTTTTGGCGCGCGTCATGCCTACAGTCGCCGCCCTGCGACGGCCGCGCGGGGTGGCAGGCCTGGGTGTTGCCGCGCCGGTTGAGGCGGGGCGCCCTGAGTGCGGTCCCACGCAGTCGTCAGCCACAGGCCTCCTTGCTGTTGGCGTGGCCGCACTGCGGCACGAGCCCGAGCCGCCCTTTGCACACTCCTGTGCACCCACTGGCTGCGCCCCCCCCCCCTCTTTGCCCCCCCCCCTTCCACGCACACACACACCCCGCCCGTGTGCACGGC
>NW_014013104.1:26693-27927 GCF_000611645.1 Monoraphidium neglectum | reverse complement strand
CCGCTGGACGCCTCGTCGCCCGAGGCGTCGCCGCCGTCGCCGCCGCCGCGCCGCCGCTGGACTTTGCCCTTTCCTTTGCCGCGCGCCGCGCGCTCGCGCTGGCGCTGGAGGTGTGCAAGCATGCGCCTGCACAGGGGGGCGCCAGCGCGCAGGGGCTTAACGACCAAAGGAGTGATGCTCCCAATGGAGCGCTCGCACACTCGCCCGCAGCCCTGCGCTCCCGTCCGCAGCCGAATCGCGGGCACACGCAAAATGCGGGTGCCGGGCATGCCACAGCTGCCGGCGCGAACCCCTTGGCATCGACGCGGCACCATGGCTGCGCACAATTCATCTGCCCACATCCCCCTTTGCCCCCGGCCTGCCTACAACCTTGCCGCCCCCACCACACACGCACACCCACCCACACACCCTCACACACACTTGAGCTTGTGCAGTGCCTGCCCAGGGTCTCACGAAGGCCGGGCTGATGGTGATGTCATCGGGGGCAGGGCCCAGGCAACACCCCCAAGCCCACCTGTGCCAGACCTCGAAGCGGAACGCCCACTCCCCAGTCCGCAGGTCGCGCATGGACACGTCCACCGGCTGCGCATCAAGCACCTTGACCTGGCGGGGAGGGGTGGGCACGGGCGGGCGTGGGCGTGGGACTGAAAGGGGGGGAGGTAGCGAGCTGCAGAGGCCCGGTGGGGTGCGGTGTGAGAAGTTACAAGGCGTCCCGCGGGGAGCTTCAGTGGGCCAGGGCAGGGCTAAAACGGGGCCCGGGCAGTGGACGCGAGGGGGCCTGCCGCCGCGGGGGGCCGAGAGCAACCAGAAGGCGGCGGCGGGCGGCGGCGCCTGCCGCTGTGAAGGACGCAGCTGTGGCTGTGGCTGTGTCTGTGGCTGTGTCTGTGGCTGTGGCTGTGTCTGTGGCTGTGGCTTTGGCTGTGGCGGCGCACCATATTGAGGTGGAAGCAGGGGGGCACCGACATCTGGAAATGGTTGTAGTCGAAGCTGCGCGCAGGGGGGACACGCAGCCATGGGCAGGAGTGGGTGGGGGCCGCGGCGCTGAGGGGACGCGGCTCACACGGTCAAGGGGGGGGGTGGTAGCTGGGCCTCCCTCCAGCTGCGAGGGCGCGCCCGCAGAGGCGGCCCATGTCAGGGCACGCCAGGCGAGCAGTGCAGCAGGTAGCAGCCATTGGAGGCCGTCGGCGCGACCCAACCCCTCAGTGGAGGGGAGGTGGGGTGCATGAAGGGAGGG
>NW_014013104.1:23925-26420 GCF_000611645.1 Monoraphidium neglectum | reverse complement strand
GCCCCTCTTCACCCCCCTCCCTTCATGCACCCCACCTCCCCTCAGTGGAGGGGAGGTGGGGTGCATGAAGGGAGGGGGGTGAAGAGGGGCGGGCCTCGCCTGTGGTCGAAGCAGTGGATGGTGATCACGTGGTCCGGGGAGAAGGCCTTGCCCGCGCGGTGCGAAGCGCGCCGGAAGTAGGAGCGCCGCTTGTTGGACGGCAGCGGCGCGCCTGCGTGGGTGGGGGTGGGTGAGGGGGGGGCCGGGGCCCGGCCATGCTGCCGTGAGGCTGGGTGTGACGCAAGCTGCTGCTGCTGCTGCTGCTGCTGCTGCTGCTGCTGCTGCTGCTGCTGCTGCTGCTGCTGCTGAAGAGTCCCAGGAATACAGTCTTCGCCACGCCCCCCACCCTGCACTACCACAGCCTCGCACCCCTCCAGACACAAAGAGTTGATCACACTCCCCACCTGCACACAGGACACCCCCAGCGCGCAGCAAGCAGCGCACGCCCACACACCCGCGCCCTCCCACACACGCACGCACGCACGCATACACAACACACACGCAAACACACAAGCTACACACACAACCAGCCCCACGCCTCACCCTTTGCCCCCGGCCCAAACAGCAGCCGCGTGTCCTCCTCTGCCTCCACCAGCCCCGGCTCCTCCCCGGCCCGCGACACATTGAGCACCTGCGCCGCCGCGCACAGCGGACCCGTGACGTGCGGCCGGTCGCCGCGCAGCTGCAGGGCCAGGGTGCTGCCCAGCCTGCGCGCGGCGCCATGTGCGAGGGTGTGAGAGAGTGGTACATGTGATTATCGATGAATATGAATGGGTGTATACACATGAGATGTCCGAATTGCAATTACATGCAGACACGTTGGTGCCTACATGGCACCCCGCCGCCGTATCATCCCCGGGTTCGCGAGGTAAGGGGGGGGGGGGGGAGCGGCGATGGCCCCACGCGTGCGAGTGCGGGCAGCAACGCGCACCTAGCGGACAGCCACCGCAGGGCCGGCCCCAGTATGATGGGCGCGGGGCAGCGCATGCGGCGCGAGTAGAAGGATCCGTACTGCAGGTCATCCAGCGGTACTGCGCGCTTCAGGCGGCCCTGGCGGGACGGTCGGAAAGGCGGGGTGTCGTTTGCGTCACCAGTCGCTGCTGAGGCATGTTTGGGAGGCGTCGAGCAAGGCGGCAGCCACCACGCCGCATGCGTGAGCGCATCAGAGCGGGAGCTACATACGCGGACGGCGGGACGTGCGCAAGCGCTGCCACTCGCGTGCAGCTGCGGCCGCTGCGCCGCGGCGCGGGGCTGCGCCAGCCGTTGCACTCCTGCAGCTGGCCAGCCTTCTGCCGCTCTTGGCAGAAGGCTGGCTCATGGCTAACCTGGAACATGACCCACATCTGCCTCTTCTTGCCGCTGAGCAGGGCGGCCGCCTCGGGCGCCTGCTGCTCCGCTGGGAGCCGGAACACCACCTGCGGGCGCGGCGCGGCGCGGTGCGGGCGCGCGGCGTCGGTGTGTGCTGCGGGTACGTGGCAGCGTCGCGCTTCCTGCCCCGAGTGGCCAAAAAGGCTTCGCCGCGGGCTGCCACGTTGGCGGCGCGGATTGCCGCAGCTGTCATGGGCAGGGGCGGCGCTGCTCGCGCAGCTGACAAAGGCGGCGGAGAAGCGGGCGATGCAGGATAGAGGCAGGCTCGGCACCTTCACAGCCTATTCAATAACAAGGACGCGAGGCGGCAACAGTGGCAGCCGCACAGCCCCACACACCTGCATGACGCCAACAAACAGGTCTGTCTCAAAGTGCGTCGGCTCGCCAAGGCCGCCGTGCAAGGGGATCGCGGGGGCCGCAGCGTCGGCGCCAGGGGGCGCCGCGTCGCCAGCTGCCGCGCCTGTCAGCCGGGTGTGCATCCCGCAGCCCGGCCGCGGCCGAACCAGCAGGTTGCAGCCGGGCGCAAACTGCGCCTCAGCCGGCTCCCCTGGGTCATCCACCGCACCCATGCCACAAGGTGGCGCGGGCGATGCCGTGGCGCAGTCCGCGCCACTGAGCGGTGTGTGTGCGCGCTGCGCGGGCGCTGCGAGCTCGCTTCAGTGCCGGTCCCTTGACACCGGGCTTGAAACGAGATACGATACGGTGATATTTCGCACGATAAGAAGCAGAAAACGGGGGGCGGCCAAAGGACGGGCTGTCTCCTCTGAGTGAGTCTGAGATCCCGTGAGCGCTGCCCGCGTGCTCGAGGCTGAGCGTTATGCAGTTACTTGCTGCGATTGATTCTTGTTCAATTGGTCTATCAATGACACCCCTGCCAAGCCCATGCATGCGTCTGGTCCCACTTGCTACACACCCGGGCTCAGCCAGGCTGTGTCACACCTGGCGACGGCAACACCTGGCGTAGGACGCAACCCCGCGCGCTTTTTCCCTGTTGGCAGGCGGTAACCATGTTTCTAGAGACAGCACACAAGGTCAGGGCCACCACAGCGCTCAAGGTGCGCAAGCCAGTGCCATTCCCCCCCCCCCCC
>NW_014013104.1:20599-23349 GCF_000611645.1 Monoraphidium neglectum | reverse complement strand
GCAGTCAACACGAGCTCCGGCTGGTGGGGCTCTGTGTCATGAGCTGCCGCAGCCTGGCGGCCAGGCAACATACGCTGGATTTTGCACTGGCATTTCTAGGATTTGGCCATGCTCAGGAGCAAGGGTCTGCACTTATCCTCCAAAAAATCGCCAGTATGTTATGGGCGCAGCAGGGCCACCACAGCCGCGTGCGCGAGGCTGGCGCATACCGTACCGCAAGTTCGTTGCGCGCCCCCTGCACACCCCACGTGCGTCGTGCGTGAGGGTGCGGGCTCCACCTTGGCCTTTGCGCGACTCCAGGCAATCCTAGACGCCAAGCTTTACCAGTTGGCATGAGGGCGGTTTCTGGTCACAAAACGGCATCTGGTGTGTGTACGGGGATTCGCGCGCACAATCATGGTGCATTGTGTTGCACAAATGCATGTGTGTGTGCGTATGTGACATTTACCGTGCGCAGGAATTCAAACAGTGCAGAAATCCAGAGCATATCTGTGGACATCTCGCACCTGGGATACTTGTCAAAGGTGGGCGTGGTGGGGCGGCCCCTGCCAGGATACTCTGTCCCGTTGAATGCAGTGTACCCCCCTCATGCTGCGGGTAAGTGCGTCGGCCGTCACTTGATCTTGTTGTATCACCAAAGTTGGCTCCTTCGAGGGTTTGGCCCATCGTCACCAGCCGCAACACCGTCCCACTCGGCAGAAAACGCTCGGAGTCGAGCTCCAGAGTTCACGCTTGCACTCTCAAAAAGTATAAATTAGCTTAGTACGGCACGCGTGGACACACGCCGCCGCTGTATCAAAGATCTCTACCTCCCGGTGCGAGGCATACATCGCGGGGTTACATCGACACGTGTGTCGATTGAGTGTCCGCAGCGTTGCGACGCATGATGTGGCTATGCTTATGCACCGGGACACTGGTTGCCTGTGCCCAGTCCACATCTCGCAGCCTGCGCGCAGCCGCCGCACCCACGTACTGCTGCCGTCCCGAAACAACCCCACAGCCCCTCCGCTCGCCCCGCCCACCATGACTACTGGCACTCTCGCCGAAGGTAAGCTGGTGGGCAAGGGATTTCGGCCGGCCTCATCATATGGGAAGATATCGCCCCGCCCCAGCTGGCGCAGAGGTTGCTGCCCACTGCAAACCCGGTTACACCCGCACAACCCTCTCCAAACAACCCTGCTGGCACGATGCCCCGCCCACGCAGCCCCTGCTGGCTCCAACAACGGCGTCCACGCCGGCGAGGGCTCCAAGTCGTACAAGGCCTTCCTCAATGTGAGCCGCAGCGTAATAATATAGATCACATGATGACCCCGGGGGAACCGCGCCGCGCAGCCCGCGCTCCCTCCGTGCTGGTACACGAGCAACCCCTGATGTGCGCGTCACACACCCGTGGCGCGTTGGCGGACTCACCACCAAGACAGCCTTAAGCGACCCGCTCGCGCACGCCCCTCTGCCTCCCAGCGATCACGCCGACGCCCCGCCCGCGGCCGACCAACCGCCCCGCCCCCTCGCCTGTCCCCGCCTGTGTGCGTCTGTGCAGGAGGCCTTGGCGGCGGCGGAGAAGCGTGACCCGGGGCAGCCTGAGTTCATGCAGGCCGTCCACGAGGTGCGCACACATTCAAAGAACCCCTGCCTGCGCAGGCCATTGACCGCCGCAGCTGCTCGCACGCCCCTGCTGCGGCGAGGCATGCGCTCGCAGCACCTTTGATGCACCAAGCGCCGCTGCGGCGCCCTGCGCCGACGCGCAGCCGCAGCCCCCAGCCGTCTTCCAGTGCTTCATCCGCTCAAAACACGCCGGTGCTCCCTTGCAGGTGCTTGCCTCCCTGGGGCCCGCCCTTGAGGCCAACCCTGCCTACCTCCAGGCAAGAGCGTGCAGCACGCCTCACAGCTAGGGCTTCGCAGCGCAGGGTTGTTTGGGGAGCAACCGCACGCCCAGCCTCCCCGTGCGTCGCCTGGCACTCCACTGGTCCATGTGTAGTGCCGCCCGCACCCTCTCATGCCCCCGCCTGCGTGCCATCCTGCACCATCCATCGACCGCACCCCTCTCTCCCAAACCTGCAAGTGCCAAGCCGGCGCACCCGGGACCCACAGGCGGCCGAAGCGCCGACCCCAGCAAACCCTCAACCCTAACAACTCTCAACCCCTCCATCCTGCTTGCAGGTCATCCCGCGCCTGCTTGAGCCCGAGCGCGCAATCATCTTCCGCGTGCCCTGGACCGATGACGCCGGCAGGGAGCGCGTCAACAGGGGGTTCAGGTGCGCGACCACCGGCTCGACGCCCCGCGGCGGCGGCGGCGCGCGCCCAGGTGCTTGCCTCAGCGGCAGTGCTTGGCAGCCACACGCAAGCAGAGCGGCTCGTGCGCCGAGCCGCCGCTGGCTGCCGTACGGCACGCGGCGACTTTGTGTCTAAAGAGCGGTCGGCTCAGATCACGCAACCTGGTTGGTTCGCAGGGTCCAATTCTCCTCGGCCCTCGGCCCCTTCAAGGGCGGGCTGCGCTTCCACCCCTCGGTCAACCTGTCGGTCATCAAATTCCTCGGGTTCGAGCAGGTGGGGCTTCTGAGGCTGAGGATGCGCCGGACATTCAATTGTGAGAGGGATCAGGGCCGGGTGTGGTCGCTGCACTCGGCAGTGGCGCGCCATGGCGTTCGTGCGGTCAGCACTGGGTGGCTTGCTGACGCCAGCTCAGCAAACAGCACTGGTGCATGTCCAGAACAACGCACACCAAGCCCAGGGGAGGTCCAAGTCGAGGG
>NW_014013104.1:18583-20114 GCF_000611645.1 Monoraphidium neglectum | reverse complement strand
GGCCCCAGCCTCACTCTCTTGCAAACGGATCCTCGACTCTGCGGCCTGTTATGCAACGCACCCGAACCGCCACTCGGTGCACGCCTGGCCGCGCAGATTTTCAAGAACGCCCTCACCACCCTGCCCATGGGCGGCGGCAAGGTACGAATGTGTGTGTGTGTGTGTGTGTGTATGTTGGTGTGTGTGGCAAGGGGGAAGGGGGCCTTTGAGGGCTGAGAGTCGCGGCAGGTTGTGCAAACCCATTGAGACACCAGTGGCAAGAGAGGCGTTGGCTGCCACACAGGTGCTGCGCACGCGCACGCTCGGGGCCGTGCGCAGCGCCCAGCCAGTCCGCCCCGCCGGCCCCCCTCTCCTGCAGGGCGGCTCCGACTTTGACCCCCGCGGCAAGAGTGACGCCGAGGTCATGCGATTCTGCCAGTCCTTCATGACCGAGCTGCACAGGTGGGCGCTGTTGCACACAATCTGGCCACATGCATGGGCCGCACAGCAGCTCCTCTGTCCGCCGGACCTCCTGTCCAGCAGCTCTCCATCCCCTGAAATGGGCAGAGGAATGGAATTGGCAGAGGAATAAGAGACGAGGCATGCAGCTGAAGGCACATGCTGGTATGCAGCGCATCCACGTGCCTAGTGTTGACTTGACTCTCAGCCCGCCAATGCCCTCCCACCCCAACGCTGCCTTGCATTTGACAGGCACATTGGCCCCCAGACCGACGTTCCCGCCGGCGACATCGGCGTCGGTGGCCGCGAGGTGCGGCACTGTGGAGCGGCGCGGGGGGACCTGCCAAGGGGGAGGGGGGCAGCGGTGCAGGCGCGCAGAGTCCCAGCCGGCGCATCCGCACAATGCAATGTGCACTTTACATTGTCGGTGCCCAGGTCGAACTGCAAACACCTTGCCCACATCATCCGAGGACGGATGGATGATTGGTCTTTGCATTATCGCCCTCTGCCGACGCACCCTCCTCTGCTGGATTCACCTGTTTCGCCCTCGCCCCAACAGATCGGCTTCCTGTTTGGCCAGTGGAAGGTGAGCATTTGGGCAGCCCTGGCCGCCTGCATCATGGGCAGAGCATTGGAAGGGCTGGAATGCTGCGGGGTCGCACGGCCCCTTGGCTGCCTTGGTCTCTGCTGGGAACGCAGCCATTGGCTGGCGGCCACGAAGCGGCGCCTCTCCCCCACCACCGCACCCTCATGTGCTCATGCCTAGTCAGCCCTTCTGCCGCACGCCACCAACACCAAGGGTTCGCCTTCACACCTCAACCTTCAACATGTGCGCTAATCCTCTAAAACTGGCCCGCTCCCCCCCCCTCCCCCAAACCAAACCAGCGCCTGTCCAACGAGTTTGCCGGCGTGCTCACCGGCAAGGCGCCCGCGTGGGGCGGCTCCCTGATGCGCCCTGAGGCCACGGGCTACGGCGCGGTGTACTTTGGGGGCCACATCCTCAAGGCCAACGGCGACGGGTACGAGGTGAGGGCATGCACGCGCATACCAGAGACGCACCTCGAGAGGAAGAGAGTGTGTGTGGGGTGGGTGG
>NW_014013104.1:7929-18435 GCF_000611645.1 Monoraphidium neglectum | reverse complement strand
GGCGGACGTAATCGTGTGTGTATGTGTGCACGCTTGTGAGCACAAGCGGTTGATGACGAGGGATGCAGAGGGATGAGAGAGGGGGAGGGGGGGGGCAGGGCATATACACTACAGCCATCCAGCCGCTCTCTTCTCCACCAGCCGAGCCTCACCCCACCGCCATCTCACCTTGATCTCAGGGCAAGCGCGTCCTGGTGTCGGGCGCCGGCAACGTGGCCACCTACGCCGCCCTCAAGGTCAGCCCCATGGCCGCATGCTCATTGCAATGTTTCCTACATCGCGAGCCCGCATGATTATGCTGCTCCGCTTCCCGCCCTCGAGCCCATGGGGAGCCAGGGAGCAACGCTCGCGCGGGCTGCCGTTTTGCCACCCAGAGCCAAGGCCTGGCCAAGCCGGGATGGTCTAAAGCCTTGGCGCTTCATTGCCCGCCGCCCCCTGCACCCCCAGGTGATCGAGCTGGGCGGCGTCGTGCTGACCCTCTCCGACTCCACCGGCACTGTCGTGGAGGAGGGCGGCTTCACCAAGGAGCAGGTGGAGCAGGTGAGGGGGCGGCAGGGGCGCACACGAGAGGAGGGATGCAGGGGGGCGGCGGTGTCGGCGGCGCGGGAGGGAGAAGGGATCCAGAGGGAAGGCAGCTCCGGGGGGCGGTTCGGTTGACAAGGGAGGGTGAGAAGGGATTATTTCCATCATTGGAGCCGTCTTTGGCAAGAGCCCCAACCCAGCATCTACACAAATGCACGGGCACACGCCCACGCAAACGCGTGCACACACGCACGCAAGCTCGCACGAGCGTGCACATACTCACACACACATATCTGAACCCCCGTCCTCCACACCCCCTTAGGTGATGGACCTCAAGACCCGCGTCCGCACCACCCTGGCCGACTACAAGTCACCCTCGGGTGCGCCAAGGACACACACTCGCTCAGAAACGCGCGCATGAGCACGGCCGCACGCTCTGCCGCACGCGTACACACCCAATCAGCTCGTCCGCGTACACACTCGTAATCACACACCACCGCCCTGACTACGACCCAGAGCTGCACACTCTGCACAGCACCCCACACAACACAAAAACCACCGACAATCCGCACGTCACAAATGAACATCTGAAATTGCCTGCAACACTTCTATGCAATTCCTTGACATCAAGACCCAGACATGCATGCACCACGGCCCACATCCCCCACAAACCACGCCGGCTGCACCCCCTCGTCGCCCGTCCATCCTTCCTCTCCACCCCCAGGCGTGTACCATAAGGGAGTGGCCGTGTGGGCCCTTGACATCCCTGCAGACATCGCCATGCCCTGCGCCACACAGAACGAGATCGACGGCGCCAGCGCCGCCGCCCTGGCCAAGGCCGGCGTCAAGCTGGTGCTCGAGGGTGCGCTTTTATTCTATTCCGCTCCTTAGTTTTCTAGGGTGCGGCGGGGCCGTGAAGGGTTTGGCACCGGCCGAACGATCGGTGTGGAGATGGCAGCACGACTGTCTTGGGGGCGCAGTCAGGGAGGGCCCTGCCAACTTCCACACCCAGGGTCCGCCGTTCCCCGGCGCACATGAGGGCTTGCTCTGTGGTGGCGGAGGCACTGTTTTGCGCCGCACCGATGTTGACGCCACGACGGGCAGGGATCGAATATCCTCGCCTGTTGATCGCCCTGAACTAAGGCCCCTCACTCCTCGGCGCCCGCCCGTCCTGCGCCTCACGCAGGCGCCAACATGCCCACCACCGCGGAGGGCGTCGCCGCCTACGAGGCCGCGGGCGTGCAGCTCGCGCCCGCCAAGGCGTGCAACGCCGGCGGTGTGGCCGTGTCTGGCCTGGAGATGGCCCAGAACGCGGGCATCACCCGCTGGAGCGCCGAGGAGGTCGACGCCAGGCTGCAGGTGCGCAGGCGCGACGGCCGCGCCACTGCTTGGACTTGGGCGTCCGGTGTTGCGGCGTGCGGCGCTCGTAACACAGGGACGACTCCCGCGAGGGTCGGCTCAGAACAAGCAAGAGCTGCTGGCTGGCTGGCTGGCTGGCTGGCTAGCTAGCTGGCTGGCTGGTTGCATATATTGCAATATTATAATCATCATCATCAGGGTGAACGGTGGATGCAGCCGCCTGTCTCACGGCCCCGAGCTTGTGCAGGCATCGCCTCCCTGCAGCACTCCCCCCCCCCATGATGGCAGCAGCCTCCCACGGCTTCCCACACCGGCCGTGCCACCAAAAACAGGGCATCATGGAGAGCATCTACAACGCATCCGCGGCCGCGGCCAAGAAGTATGGCACCAGCTTCGTCAACGGCGCAAACATCGCCGGCTTTGTGCAGGTCGCCGACGCGATGCTTGCCCAGGGCTGCGTGTAAGAGGGAAACGCGCTTCTGGCCGGGCGCAGCGAGCTGGCGCGCACGTGCGACGCGGGCGCTCGGTGCCGCTAAACGTGGGATTCTGAAGACACCGACGGTGCTCAGTGCTCGTGCGCTCGCACCTGTCTGGCCCGTGGCGGCGTTTGCGCTAGGAAGCCGCGCTGTGCTAGCCGCGCAAGCAAGACGCGCTCGTGCGCATAGTGCACAGAACGTTGCCGGGACACTCTGCGTCGCACTTGAGATTTGAAGCCAAGAACACTTGTGAAGAACCCAACCCCTATTCTGTGAGGAAACCCAACCCCTTTGTGGCGCGCCGCCCGCACCATTACCTGAAACGTCCGAGGGGACCGCGGCGCAACCAAGCAAGCCCTTGCTGGCGGCCCTGCGCCGCCTTCGCACAGCGCCTTTGCGACTTTTCCGACTTGAGGCATTGGGATTTGGGGTGTACGTGCGGCGCCCCACTTTGTGGCGCTGCATCAGGCACCGCGGAGACGGCGACTTGGAGGCCGTATTGCAGGCATGCTGGAGGCAGCGCCGACGCCGCTGACCTGGCAGGCATGCTCCTCTTTTACAGGGGACGGGGGAAGGCACAGGGCAGAGCTGCTGCATTTACTGCTGTGTGCCGCGCTGCGATGTATGAGCATGTATGCAATGTTATGCTTGCGCGTGGTGGGGGACGGCCGCGCGCATGGTAGGGGTCAACTGATGCGGCGGCGCTTGTACACCATACCCAGCGTCTGCCCAGTTGCCGTTGTATCACCTTTGTAATACAATGTGGCGCAATTGGCGGGGGAAGAGGGCGGGCATGATGGCGACAAATAGAAGCTCATCTTGCTGGGCGGTCAAACCCCCAAGTCCTTCAGTCAAACCTGCTGTTTTCGCGCCTGCGCCACCCTGTTATACCGCATGAGGCCGCATCCCCAAGGTGTGCGTCCCCCGGCTGTCAAGCCATTGCACAGCGCCTTGGCTGTTGACCTGGCTGCGCGGAGGACGCCTCTGCTGATGATCTGGCACGTCCTGCCCGACGCATGACTCTACTTTGTACATGCTAAGCGACAGAGTTTTTCAATCACATGACAGCAAAGGATAACCCCGCCATGCGGATCTGGTGCCGCTCAGCACACACTGCGCAGCAAGGAAGGTCCCTCAGTGGGAACACACCCACCTGAGTGGCCGTGAATGGCTTCAGCAATGCATCCAGTCGGATGTTGCAGATTGTGAAATGTATTGCAACTGGAACTGTTATTAAGCGCAGTTACCTTGCCGAGTCGTGCCTGTTGAACAACTCGTCGGTCGTCACTGATGGCCGCAGCGTGGCGTGTCCGGCCCTTGCTGTGGCTGATGCTGGCAGGAATTCCTCAAGCACTCGCTAGGTTGCCTCGAGGCCTCGTCCAAGGTGCATGCGACAGCGCTTGCCTCGGCAACGGCGTGCACACACAATTTGTTGCTTGCCCTGCAACACTGGCGTGTTTACCCAAACAGGCATCTCGAGCCCAATGCAATGCACCCGCACCAAGTCCCAAAAGCACTGCCAGGGCTCCGCTAACGCCAGCCCGCCCCCGGCATGCTCGGCTTCAAAAATGCACACCCCACACAGCGGCCCCCCTGCCCGGTGCACCTCCCGGGGGCGGCACGGTCGTCGCCAACACCTCCTGGCAGGTCTGCCCCTGCGCCGCCGACCCCGTGCAGATCACCGGCCAGGCCACCGTCGGCTGCGGCCGCTGGGCCCCCGGCGACGGCGACGCGGAGTGGTGCCCGCTGGCCGCAGACGCGGCGGGCCAGAGCTGTGGGTACGATGGAGAGGTCACCCTGGACGGCACCGGCAACGAGACCAGGCGCGTGCGGCTGGAGTACAATGATCAGGCCGCTGCGCCACCCAGCAGGGTGGTGGTCTCCGGGACGAGGGAAGCCTTGTCAGCATGATGTCACCGCCCGGTTGGAGAGGTCGGGCTCGATGGTGCACTGCACCAGGAGACCTGCAGCCTCGAATCGCGCTGTGCTGCTCCCCTCCTACCCTCCCCTTCCAAAGCTGTGTACCCACCCACATCCTGGATCAATTGAAGGTCACGGCTTCTGTTCTCTGCTCATAAAACTCTGCGCGCCTCACACTGCACTTGAACTTGCCTGCAGGCTCTTCGCCTATTGCTTGCCCAAGCCCCGGCTGAGGACCAACCTCGGGTGCACCTGCTTGGCCAAGTGGAACCCGTCCGACGCCGCCACTGGCCAGAGCGCCGTTACAGGCGGCCGCTGTGCGACCCTGCCGGCGCCAGACAACAGCACAGCCGGTGGGTGCCGGGGCTTCACGAGCGGATGGGGGGTGAGCGGCAGTCATCGGTGCCGCCGCGTCGCATAATCATTTGCATGTGCGACGCGCCCCGCTGTGATCGGTGGTTGCAGCTTGCGGAGCTGCAGACATGTGCTGCGCGTGCGTGTGATGGAGGGGCTTGAGCTGTCATGCACGTCTCCGTCCGTGCTTTTGTCTGGATACCCGTGCCTCACTTATCTAGCAGCCTGAGGTCCCACGACAATTCTCACCTGCACGCACCACTGCCGGCCGCGCGCTGTCGGTGTGCGAGCAGGCGGCGCCTGGTGCCGCGTCTACGCCGCCAGCTGCCCCTCGTTCCCCAAGGCCTCGGATGGCTCGAAGGACCCTGGGCTGTGGGACTATTGGTGGGCGACCCGCGGCGCTTCGCAGAAAGGCTTCTGATCGACTGCGCCGGCCCTCAGCGCTTGAGGGGGGAGGGGGTTGAGGGGGCCGCGCAGCACTCAAGTGCTTGGGGGGTCTTATCCTGCAGTTCGACCCGTTGACCCTGCCATGTGTGGGGGCCGGCTCGGCCAGGAGGTCAGCGTGCTGGTGCCGCCGGTCTGGGGGCGGGCGCAGGCCAGGAGTCATGCACACACCTTGGGTGGGGCATCCTTCGCGCACCTGCTTCTGCCGACTGGCTACGCACATTGCTGCCTTTTCTGCCGAACTGTGCTGTCCAAACTAGCTTGTCGTTCTTATCCCTCTCATCCAGAGCGTGCCCCCTGCACTTCCCTGCCTCCCCACCATTCCCGACTCTCCCCCTGCATCACCAGCAACGACACGGCCTACGGCGCGGCCCGCAACAGCACCCCGCCCCTGTCCGGCGCCGCGGCCGCCGCGCTGCCGCCCGTCCCCGCCACCCGTCCCTACGCTCTCGCCCGCCAGCGGGGCGCCTATCTCTTTGAAACGCAGTCCAGCTGCCGCTGCTCGCCGCACGGCTGGCGGTACCTGCCGCCCGCAGCGGCCAGGCCGCTGGCCAACGGCGGCGGCGGGGGTGGCAACACGACATTCTTCGGCTGTGCGGACCCCGGCAACAGGCTGCTGACGGCGGGGGCGTGGTGCCCCGTGGACCCGCGGGAGTGTCACTCGTACTATGGTGCTTACGTCACCGCGCGCAACGCGTCGGTGGTTTACTATGATTACTGGTGAGCGGGACGCGCGGGCTGGGCGGTGTGCGGTGAAGAGGCATTTGCTTGTGGCCGTCTGGCCGTGGCTGCACTCAGCGCGAGGTGCTGATTCAGTGTGTACATCAGCCGCAGTGCCGGCGTTGGTTTCTGTCAGCGGGAATTTCCCTACATGCCCCGCGCACTCATGCCCCACCCTCATAACAAAAGAGCAAGCAACCCCTTGTGATCTGCACCCACGCGCTGCGCGCGTCCTGCAGTGGGGAGGTGCGTGAGCGCACCGTTGGCGGCTGCCTGTGCCAGGGCGAGTGGCGGGACGCCGGTGGGGCGCTCCACGCCAATGGCTCGTGCGCGGCCGCGCCGGGGGCGCCCGGAAAGTGAGCGGGCCAGGCGGCCACGCGTGTGCTCATCGCCAACCACCCAAGCTTTGTTGGGTTTGTACGACACCCCAGCCGTGTTGTGGCTCGGTGCAGTGAACCTGGCAAAAATGCTCTAACGCCATGTTCAGTGCATCTAGTCATGAAGCAAGCCTTGCTGAGTGGTGTTGCTATTCAGCCACGCCTTGCAGCCCCACGCCGCAGGCCCATTACTTGTGTGCTGCCCAGACATAGCGCTCACTCGGTTTGGCTCCGCACACGCATCAGCCTCACCATGCACCCACCTACCCGCCCACATGTCACCCGCAGTTACACTGGCCCCTGGTGCCCCGTCGACCGCGCAACCTGCACAGCAGAGATCCCGAAAACTTTGGACTTCCGCGAGCGCGACTGGGACCGCTGCGCGGATCCCTCCGCCGCTGAGTCAGCATCCGCTGAGTCACCAGCAGATTCAGGGGCTGCCGCCACTGACGCAATCGACGCAATCGACGCAGCCGACGCAGCCGCTGCTCCTGAGGCAGCAGCAGCAGTAGCAGCTGGCACTCAGCTGCCAAACGGCGGCGCCGCCGGCGGCGACGGCCTGCCCAACGGCGGCTTTGCGCCGCGCGGCAACGGCCCACAGCTGCCGCAGCAGGTCAGCGAGACAGCCAACACGCCGCCAAGCCCGGCCGCTCCCAAGGCCAAAGCGCCGGCGATCGGCAACGGCCCCGCGGCGCCGCCGGCTCCGCCGCCCCCAAAGCCGCAGCCGGCGTCAACAGGAGTGATCGTCGGCGCCGCTGTTGGCGGTGCTGCCGCACTCGCTCTGCTGCTTTGCGGCACCGTGCTGCTCGCCCGCCGCCGCCGCCGCCGCCGCCGCCGCGCCGATGCCCACGCAGGGGCTGTCAAGGCGGCGGCGGACGGCGGCCCGTCCTACGATGAGGAAGGGGGCCGGGATGATTACGGGCCAGATCAAGATCACCGTGATCTGGGGCTCGACGATCTGAACATGTTTGCGGCCCACAGCGCCGACAGCGGCGGCCGCGGCTCGGGCTCGCGGCCCGTGCTGCCGCGGGCGGGCCCGTCTGGAGGGGGCAGCAGCGCGGCGTCGTCGTCCCTTGAGCGCCCCTTTCTCAGCGCCACCAGCCAGGGCGGCGCCGGGAGGAGCGGCGCCAGCGCCAGCAGCGCCAGGAGCGGCCCCAGCAGCGCAAGCAGGGGCGGCGGCGTCGTGGGTGCCACCAGTGGACATCCGCCGCCGCCGGGCGTGCTTGCCGCGCTGTCAAAGGCGCTCGCGGGCGCCGGCGGCCGGGCCGGCGCCGCCGCGGGCGCATCCCATGCGTCGTTGCCGGCGGAGTTGGAGGCTGGCGGACGCAGTGTGGCATCTTCAACCGCCGCCGCCGTTGCAATGGCCGAGGCCGGGGCATCCGCAATATCCGACCCCGGGCCGCCGGCGCCGCCCGGCGGCCCTCAGGCGGCACGCGTGATGCTGCGCGCGACGACGAGCGCCCTCGGCCTGTCGATGCCGTCATGGCTAGCGTCCAGCACGGGCGGCCGTGGCGGCGCGACGGGGGCGGATGACGGGGCAGGGCGGGCGGGCGGCGGCGGGGGCGAGAGCGTTGATGTGACGGAGTGCAGGCGGCGGGTGCATGCGTTCATTGGCATCGAGGAGCCAACCGGCCCCGTATCCTCTGGCACGTGAGTCCACTGCGGCAAAGGAACTCACAGTGTGCATGCATTTGCTGGATGGATGTTGCGGCACCAGGTGTTGTCGCCACCCAGCAGCCCAGCTCCCTGCAGTGTCGAAGGCGGAAATTTGAATCGCCAGCCTGCAGCTGCTGCGTTGGTCACCCACCGTCAAGGCTTCAAGTCTGACAGCACGACACAAAGCTGAGGCCCTGCCTGGCCTGCCCCTGCTTCTCGCTGCCACCGCCACGCAGGGGCGGGGGCCGCGTCACGCTGTGGGTGCTGCCGGCCGCGGACGCCGACGCGCCAGAGGAGGCGGGGGGCCTTGCACGCGCCAGCTCAGCGCGGAGCGCAGACATGAGGGTGATCGGGCGCATATGATTACGGGGTTTGCATGCGCAAGCGCCGGCGGATGCATCCTTGCGCATGCACATGCAAAGCGCCCGGCTGGCGTGCCGCCGCTCTGGCGCTGGCGCGCCGGCGCGCTGTGTCCACGCCTCACCCAGACAGCGCCCCTCACTGGGCTGACGCCAGTCACTGCTGCGTGCTGTGATCGCTGCTGGATGGGTGATGCTGCCTGGCCTTCAACATCCCCATCCCCACACCACCTGTTGAATCACCATCCCCACGCCACCAGCCAAACCCCCATCCGCCCCCTTCTCTTGCACTCATCTGCTTCTGCCCCTCTGACTTATACCCCAACCCCGTCAGATCGTGATGCCGACCGACCCCATCCGCGCTGACGTGGACATGCACCTGGACCTGCGCCGTGACGTTGCCTTCCCGGCCGCCCCGCGCTCCTTCCTGGGCGCCGGCGCCTTTGGACAGGCGATTTGTTTTGGGGCACCAGTGCTGACACGGACGCGGCTGCTTTTGTGCGAGCTGGCTGCGGGTTGCTGGTTGCTAGTTGCTGCTTTGAATCCAGCGGCGCAGCTCGCGTGCAGGGCGATTGGCGCGTGTGTCGCGTGGCGCTCGCCGCCCCCTCGTCCTGCAAAGCGAGTGAAGCAGCAAGTGTTTTATGGGATTGCTCCCGGGTCCCATGCGTGCATGCCGCAGGTGCACCGCGGGGTGCTCAAGGGGCGCAGGCCGGTGGCCGTGAAGCTGCTGGGCGGCTGCTGGGCGGCGCAGCACATCGACTCCCGGGAGGCGGCCGCCATGGCGGACGAGCTCAGCATCAGTTGCGCGCGGGGGGGGGGGGGGGGGGTCACCTGCCTCTGCTGGCACTTGAATTGTCGAACGGCCGGCAAGGGAGGGAATCATTTTGAGGGGCAGCTGATTAGTCGACCTGTAGAGCCTCTTTTGTCGTTCGAGCCCGCTTTGCAAGCACGCACTGCGTGCAGCCATGACCCAGTCTCTCCATTCGCGTGCGCAGTCAGCGAAAACCGCCGCTACATCTGAAGCCCCGGCCCTCTCTGTCATGCACTGCATACTGTACAAGCGCCCTCACGAGCATTATTGGCCTCCCCCGCACCTGTTGCAATGCATCCAACCACCTCACCTCTCACGCTTTCACCCCCCTGTGACGTCCCCTGCCCTGCCCTGCAGTGGCGCGCATCCCGATCCACCCCAACATCGTCACCGTGTGGGGCGGCTGCACGACGCCGCCGGTCGTCTTCATTGTCGAGGTGCGGCCGCAAAAAGCTGGGGCTGCGTGTGATGACAACACGCGCTGGTCTGCCCGCGCTGCGTTCGCACCAGGGGCGGATGCGTGGTGCTGTATTGCACATCAGTTCTGCAGTGCGCATCACCAATGTTGGCCCCCTGCGTGTCCGTACGCCCTCGCGGAGCTTCCCCGCCTGTGTGCATAAACACAAGCACCGCTAGCCTACCCTCATGCCATGTACCCTCAGTGAGGGGGTGAGGTGACCCCCCTCTGCCCCGCTCCATCCCCTGGGGGCACTGCTGGGGGTCAACAGCACCATTACCACGTTGTTTCCCACTCCACCCAGCTTTTGCATGAACACCCGTCCACTGCATTTGCTGTTTTTAGCCATTCACCTGTGCACCCTCTCTTGTTATTGGTGTAAACGACCCCCCCCCCACAATGCAGGAGTTAATGGAGTCAAACCTGTCAGACCTGATCCACGGCCCCAGGCGCGGCAGCCCGGCCGGGACCGACGGTGCCCAGCAAGGCGGCCCCCGCGGCCGCCGCGCCGCCGCGCAGCCGATGCCGCTGCGGCGCGCGCTGGAGGTCGCCGCTGATGTGGCGGCGGGGCTGGCGCTGCTGCATCCCACCATCGTCCACAGGTGGGCCTGTCCACGCAACAGCTGTGCTGGCGCGGCCAGTGCTGCCAGCCACTCTCGCCAATCCGAGTCAGCAACACTCAAACTCCGTGTGCTGGCAATCACCAATTGCAAGTGCACGTTTGCCCTTAGCACTCGCCAGGTTTACCTGGTCCACCTGCTGCCTGTTGTTTCGCAGCTGAAGGGGCTGTGCCCGACAGCCCCCAACTTCCCACACGCAGCATTCCCCCACCATCCACTTGCGACCCCCACGACCCTCAACCCCGCCCTACTGGAAGATGTCTCGATTGGCCTCCCATTGTACGTACCTTTCTCATGTGCACAACCGACGCTCCCACCGCCGCCGCCCAAACCCCAGGGACCTGAAGCCCCAGAACATCCTGCTGGACGCCCGCGGCGTTGCCAAGATTGCAGAGTGAGGGGCAGCCAACCAGCAGTCACCAGGGCACCGG
>NW_014013104.1:3653-7208 GCF_000611645.1 Monoraphidium neglectum | reverse complement strand
GGGGGGGGGGGGGGGCGGGCTGCGCGCGTGCAGAGGGTCCCAGTGGTGGCCAAATGCCGGGGCCGCTTCGCGCATAAAGGGGTCTCAAGGAAACCGCCTGCCAACGCCAGGGGGGGACGCCGCATTGTAGTGCCACGGACACTGTTGAGGCCCCCACCTGAAACCTGTTGGTGTTTGACGTGCATCGTCGGTCGCCTCCTGGTGCTGCCGCCCCCTTGTGACGCCTCCTGCGTGTGCCGCACCGGTGGCGCAGCTTTGGCATCAGCCGCCTCAAGGCGCGCACATACATAACGACAGCCGGCGGCGGCGCCGGCACTCTGCACTACATGGTGGGGCTCCGCAGGCAGGGGGTGGCCGCGGCATGCACTCAACTGGGACTGCGGCTGCGACTGCGACTGCGACCGCCCTGCATGACCTTGGGGGCTGCCTGTGCACCGGCAGTCATTGCGGACACTCGAGCTCGTTGATTTGCAGTCGGCGGACACATGGGGCTTCTCCGACCTTCACTGTGCAGCGCCCTCCCTTTGCTCTGAACGCCCGTCCGGTGGCGTCACTTCGCAGCAAGTGCAGCCCTGGTCCAAACGCGCATGCGCATTCGGACCAGGGCTGCCGGCTGCGCAGCCGGCAGCACAGGTTGTAAGGTTTCACGGCGCAGAGATCAGGGACCTAAACCCTGGTATCCGGCCCCCTACTTCACCTCTGTTAGGCCCCCGAGTGCTTCTCCTCGATGATGGGGGCCGCCACAGGCGGCGCTCTGGGGCTGGGGGCGCTGCCGCAGGATACGCAGCACATGGTGTCAGAGAAGGCTGACATCTACAGGTGACCTCAGACCTTGGATGATCCGCCGCGAGGGTCGGATTTGTCATGCTTGGACCGGGCTGGCCGGCCCAAGACCTCGCCGGGTCACGTTTGCTGCCTTCGTGCTGGCCGCAGTAGGGTCCGCCGGGGGTTTCGGGCCCTTCCAATGCCCGCATTGTCGTATGTGTGATGCTGAATCATCACTGCCATTCACGAAACGCCGCCGCCGTCGGTCCAGCCTGGGTATCATGATGTGGGAGTGCGTCACCGGCCTGCCGCCCTGGACAGAGGTGCGCCGCCGCCGGCCGCAAACACGAGGGGGCCCGCCTGTGAGCGGTTGTTGAAATGCCGCTGAGCAGCCAGAGCCCTCAGAGTCTGGGGCTTGGACTGTGGGCGTCTGCTCGCCGAGTGTGCCTTCTCAACGATGAGACACGTCACGGCACTACCCACCCTGATATATATACCTTGTCGTCTCTCCCGTCCTGGATGTATGCATGCCACCCCGAACCTGCGCACGCTGCAGTACGGCCATCCCATGGCCATCGCCTACAACGTGGCCAACCGCGGCGCGCGTCCCGCCTGGCCAAAGTGGGTGCACGCAGTGCTGCGCAGGCTGCTGGGCATGAGGGTCCAGTCATGCGTGCTCGGCGGCCGGGGCTGATCAGCCCTGGCGAAGAGCCCTGCGGCTCCAGCATCCATTTGTGATTGCAAGAGCCGCTGGCAGCTCATCACCTCTCATTTGATCGCCATGGTCCAGTGGGTTACTTGCCATCTCCACGCCAGCAGCAAGCACCACAAATTCATGCGCCTGCCTTTCGTTTCCAGGCCCTGCGACGTGCCCCTGGCTGTGCGCCGCCTGGTGGAGTCCTGCTGGGCGCAGAGTCCCAAGGCGCGGCCCAGTGCCGGGGACCTGCTGCAGAAGTTGGTGGTCCTGTTGAAGCAACTGGACTGATGAGCCATGGACGGAGGGGCCGCCAGCGGGCTGGCGGGTTGTAGGGTTGATGCCAGTGGTGTGAAGAGTGATGACAGGGCTGACGGCCCGCTCAGGCTGGCCAACGGTGCTTGTCTGCTGCGGGTTTGAGATTTGTGATGAGCCGACAGACCGGCAATTTCGGTGACGGCTGGCAGGTTTCTAAGGGAGGGATGCGTCCCTCCATATGGAGGGGTGGTTGAGGCGTGTTCCACCATCCGGCGTCGCCCCTGCACAGCAGCAGGAGATGTCTGTTGCCCCTCGTTCAGCGGTGCGCCAGGTGCGTGGGGTGCAGGGCAACCTCACTGTGGACGCCACGGCGTCAACTGCCATGCCAAGCACTGGGGCTCGGGGGTCAACTGAGCTCGGGGCAGGGTGTCCACATCGTTGCTTTGGGAATCTGCGGGACCGCGCTCAGTGTGAGTGCTTTGCCGATAAAAACAAACAAGGTTGACAAGCCTCCATGCCACCAAAATAACTCGCTGCTTTGATGTAGAAAGCAAACTGAATCTGCTGGCCAGAATAGCAGATTATAACTGCTCTTACATTGTTGGGCCCCTCGGCGAGGGCCCCTGGCGCCCCTACCCTCTGTGTGGCAAGTTTTGCAGTATGACGCATTCTCAAACCTGTGTTGCTACCCGTGCCGGCATGTTGATGGATGATATACACATGTGGGTTCGAACCACACGCACTCCACAGTGTCATGTGGCCGGCCCCCGCCGTCTCAAAAAAATATTCCCACATTGCCGGCCGCCGCCCTTGTGCATGATCAACCTGGGACCGAACTTTGGAGCTAGTCGCCCGAAGAAAGCGAGAGGAACCGCTGTAGCCACGCCCATTGATCACAGCGTATGCATGGATATCCACCCGCACAGTTCTTACTGGTTCTCACAAGTGAAATTGAGCGAGTTGGTCGTGAGCTGCAGGTGCGAAGCCCGGCGGTCCATTGCATGGCGACTGGGCAGTGGCAAGTGCCTCAAACACAGGGTGCTGGGCAGGCCTGCTCATAATTCTGTCTGTGCATCAACCACCTCGTCCAGGGGTCAACAGTTGGCCCACTGATTCCCAAGATGAAACCAGATCCCAGTGCGCTGACGGACACCAGCAAATGGCACTCGCTGCTAGCCTGCTGCTAGTGGCCCCAGGAAGACTGCTGTGCATTGCTTGATGCGCCGTGGAATCTGTTTATGTGCTTCACAAGCTGCTCATCTCATATTACGCGCTCTTCGCGCTCGGTGTTTCGAATGATCGGATTCCCGCGCCCTGCCTAGATCACTTGCTCCGGCAAATGGGAATTAGTTACGTGCAAGAAGGACATTAGGCAGGATATTACAGCCGATCTCTTGCTTCGCACCGGCACCAGCCGCGCGCTTGCGCCGCCATGGAGCAGCACCCCGCCAGCGTGCTGCTCGCGCTGGACGCGTCGGCGCTGCTTGGCGCCCACTCTCAGCTGCTGGACGATGACGTGGACCGCGACATGATGAGATGCGCGATGGCGGAGGCCGCGCTTGCGGGCGGCGGCGCTGCGGCGGGGGTGCGGGCCCACATGCTCGACCTGCGGACGGGGGATCTAGGGGCGGCGCTCGCGCACGTCAAGGAGGGTGAGCTGCGCGGCCGGGCGCAACAAGCCGTGCACGCGGGCACCCTGCATCGCACAATTCAAGTCGCCGCAGCGGGTGTGTACATGCGGACGTGCACACATGCACGCAACTGCACACACGCACAGGTACACGCGCAGGCGCACACGAACACGCGCACACACACACACACACACACACACACACACA
>NW_014013104.1:930-3373 GCF_000611645.1 Monoraphidium neglectum | reverse complement strand
ACACACACACACGCACGCACGCACACACGCACACACACACACACACACACACACACACACACGCACGCTGCCGCCCGCCCGGCCCCCCATCGTCAAGACCACCACCAATCACCACCATCATCCCCCTTCCGCCCCCAGGACCCCTGACCTCCCGCTCTGTCGCCCACGCCGCCACCTGCCCCACCGACAACATCTTCGACCTGCTGTCAGACGCGGCCGCGCGCGCCCGCTGCCCCCTCGACCTCGTCGCCGCCCACGGCGCGGGCGCGGCGCCGGTGCTGGTGGAGCCGCGGCGGGCGGCGCACATCGAGGGGTTCATGTTCGACGCCGCTGAGCACCTGGCCGGCGCTGCAGGTGGGTGGGTGGGAGTTGAGTGGGTTGAGCAGGGTAGTGGGGTTGAGTAAGAAGTGGCAGAAAGACAGGGTGCAGCAGCTGCCGCGCGGCTGCAAACTTAATTCTTGTTGAGCCGACGGCGGGCTCGCTGCTGCCAGGCGGCACGCGCCTGGCTGGCGGGGATGTGCAGCGGGGGCCGAGGCCGCCCCGCCGGAGCGGCTGCGTTCAGTTGGATACTGCCGACCGCCCGCCGTTTGCTGCTGGCGCGCGGCCGTGCAGGCAGCAAGCGGCTCATCGTTGTGTCGCATCTGCCCAGCACCCCGGGGGACGTTGCACTCTTCCTGGCGCCGCCCGGTGAGAAGGGGCTGCGGGGTCGCGCACGGCGTGGGCGCGCGCCCTGCTGCAGCCGTGCAGAGAAGGGACGCCCGTTCTGAGGCTGCCTGTCTGTGAGTGTTTGGAGAATGCTTTGCTTTTGCAGGAACAATTGGGTCAGCAGCGGCCGCACAAGGCGTGGCGAGTTTGAAAACGTGCGACAATGCCCGGCTGCCAAACCCTCCCAGGCGCGGCCCCCGACTGGGAGGCGCCCGAGGAGGACGTGGCCACACTGAGCGCGGGCGGCGCGGCCGCGCGGCAGCTGGCGCGGGCGCGGCTCGCGCGGCTGGCGCGGCTCTGCGGCGTCAGCAGCATGGAGGGCATCGCCGTGTGGTGGCTGCTGCTGGGTGGGTGGGGCAAGGCGGGACGGGTGTGTGTGTCGGCGGCGTGCTCAGATATATATCCTTGCAGAGGGGTTGCGCGCCTGAGGGCCAACACCTGTGTCAACCTGGCTTTTGGCGGATCACTGGGGCCCCAAGAAGGCTGACCTGGCAGCGCTACCCTTGCCTCAACTGGAAAGCTGCTGCTGCCGCTGCTGCCGCTGCTGCCGCTGCTGCCGCTGCCCCTGCTGCTGCCATTGCCGATGCTGCTGCTGTTGTTGCTGCTGTTGTTGCTGCTGGTCCCCCTGCTGCTGCTTGCCCAGCTAATGGATGCTTCTTGCCCCCACATGAACAAGTTTTCTCAGCCATTGCACCACCACCACCACCACCACCCCTATTACCAACCCCACCACCAGGCGGCCCGCCCGGCAGCGACAGCCCCGCGGGCCAGGCGCTGTGGCTTGAGCTGCTGCGCCTGCTCAGGTGCGGCGCGCGCCCAACCTCGGAGTGACGACTGGCAGGGGCCTGCTGCCTGCTGCCTTGGAGGACAAGCGTGCCTCGCGGTGTGCGGGATGCACGTCTCCGGGCGCAGGGTCTGCGGCCCACTGGCAGATAAGTGCTGGTGCGAGGCCCTGCCAGCTGCCTGCGGCCTCACCTCACACTTGACGGGCCCCTCTCCCCACCAAACATTTCCGCAGCCTCAAGTGCCCCGAGCCCAGCACCATCGTAACCTCGGACCTCGAAAACGGCACCAGCGGCCTCGGCTGGGCGATTGACAACCTCGGGGCTGCGCTGGATGGCGATGCGGAGGCAGCAGCAGGTCTCCGTCTGACGCAGCAGCTGCGGGAGCTGAGCGGAAGCTGGCCGAGCAAGCGGTCGGTGGCTCAGGCGCTGTCCGTCATGCGCGCCGACGCACGGCGGCGCGAGGCGGCGGCGAGGGAGGAGCGGGCGCGGCGGCAGCAGCAGCGGCTGGCGCAGCAGCAGCAGCAGCAGCAGCAGCAGCAGCAGCAGCAGCAGCAGCAGCAGCAGCAGCGAAAGGACCAGATGGGAGGCGAGGAGGGGAGAGACGCGACCGGGCGAGACCAAGAGAGGGCTGCTGCTGCCTCTGCTGCCGCGGCTGCGGCCCATGTAGCTCATTCGCAACGGCACATTGCTGCGGGCGCCGGCGTTGAGCCGCAGCACAGGCGCAAGCCGGCGAGCGATGAAGGCGCCGCTAGCGGGAACGGCGGCCTCCAGCGCGCCGCCTCGGGCGCACCAGTGTCTGGCGCTGCCGCTGGCGGCGCTGGGGGCAGCGGGTTGCTGAGCATGAGGGGGCGCCGCATGGCGCAGCACGCGAGCGCCCAGCCCGGCGGCGCCTCGCTCGCGCCGCTCGCGGGCGCGCCCAAGCGGCGGCCGCCGGCGGCCCCGCTGGGCGGCGG
>NW_014013105.1:11256-25858 GCF_000611645.1 Monoraphidium neglectum | reverse complement strand
GGCCTGAGGGCAGCCTTCCTGCACCTCGCTGCCACCCTCTTGCCTGCCTGCATTCAGAAGGCGCCCCTTACCCCTCTCTGCCCCACACATACACACACGCTCACCTTGGCGAACCGCAGCATGTTGCTGGTGCGCTCCGCTTGGGGCAGGTCGCCGTGCAGCTTCAGGGGAGCCACAGGCAGCAGCCCGCCCACGCCGCCGCCGCCATCGTCTTCATCGCTGTCCTCCCCTCCGCCGCCGCCGCCACCGTTGCCGCCGCTGCAGCGCGTCAGCAAAGCGTGGTGAAACTCGACGCTGGCGCAATTCGAGAAGAACACCACAATCTTGGCGACTGCCGCCGCACCACCGCCGCCGCGCCGTGGCGACAGCCGCGCGCGCAGCGCCGCGACCAGTGCCGCGAGCCGCAGCTTGGCGGGCACCTCCACAAACGCCTGGCGCAGCTGAGAGGGGATCTCGAACTTCTCGGGCCCAGCCGATGCCGTCGCCGCGGCCTTCTGGGGCAGGCCGCCACCGCCGCCAGCGCCGGCGCCCTCCTCTGCTCCTGCGTCGCCACCCTCCAGCGTGTCTTGCTCAAGCTGCGCCGCCGCGTCGGGGTCGTTGAGCGCCGCCGCACTGAACCCGACGGCCGCGGCGCCCGGCCGCATCAGCTGCCTTGCGAACGCGCCGAGCGCGGGCGGCAGCGTCGCAGACAGCAGCACGGTCTGCCGCCGCTGCTGGCCGTAGCCGGCCGCCGCGGGGCTGCTGCCGGAGCCGCGGCCGCCGTCGTGGTCCTCGAGGCTCGCGTTGCGCGCGTCCAAGGTTGTGACGATCTCCTTGACCTTGGACTCAAACCCCAGATCCATCAGGCGGTCCGCCTCGTCCAGCACGAGCCAGCTCAGCGCGTCGGTTCGGAACGAGGTCGTGTTCTGCTTTTGAGGCAGCCACATGACAGGTCAAGTACTGAGCACGGATGGGGAATACCCTTGGGCGGTCCCGCGGGGCGGGAAGAATGCTGCATCCTGGTGCCATGCGCCTTGACAAGCTGACAAGCAGTCGAAAGCCTGCGCTCAATGTGCACACTACAGCACACTGAACTGCCTCCAGCCTTCCCCACCTCACCCATCAACCCCCTCCCACACACACGCGCGCGTGCACATGCGTGCTCAGAGAACTCCTGTGTCATCTGCAATCACATCCCCCACCCTCAGGAACAGAGAAGGTCACCTGCAGGTGGTCCAGCAGCCGCCCTGGGGTGGCCACCAGCACGGTCACGCCCTTGCGTAGCCGCGCCTTCTCGTGGCCGCGGTGCTCCCCGCCAATGAGGACGCCAGGCACCAGCCAGTTGAAGCGCCTTTTGGGAGGGAGGGGGGCAAGTCAGTCAAAAGTCGCGAATGTTCAAGTTGTTTGCACGAACAGCACGTACTGTATGCAGGACGGCCGCTGCGCGGCGTGCAGCCGCGCGCATACATGCTCGCGCCGCAACGCGCACAGGCCGCGGCCCCTCCACCCGCCCGCTCCTTGCGCACACGTTTTTCAGCCCACCTGCAGAGGGCGACCAGCACGTCTGATATCTGCACCGCCAGCTCGCGCGTTGGGCTGAGCACCAGGCCGTAGGTGCCCTCGGACCTCGCTATACGCGGCGACGCCGCCTGGAGGGCGCAAGGGGGGCGCGGCCGCGAGAGGGCACAAGCCCGGTCGGTACGGCAAGTCTGGGAGCTCGGCGTCGCCCATGCCCTCGAGGCAGCAGCAAGCCCGTGGGGTTGCAGGCACGCTGCGGCCATCCGCTGGGTTGCCCCCTTGCCGTCTGTGTTTCAGGGCCCGTTCGCTCACAGCGGCTCCCAGTCACGCCCTCCCTCTGCTCAGGAGATCCTAAAAATTGTTGGACGCGAACCATTTATTGACTGCCCGCCGCCCCACCTGCAGCTGTTGCACCATGGGCGCCAGGTAAGCGAGCGTCTTCCCGCTGCCTGTCGGCGCCCGCACCATCGCGTCCCGCCCCGCCAGCAGCGCCGGCAGCGCCCCGCGCTGCACCAGCGTCGGCGCCGTGAAGTTCAGCGCCGCCAGGTGGTCTGCCAGCACCTGGCACAGCCCCAGTCCGGCCCAGTCCGCGGGGGCCGCATCCGCGTCGCCGGCGTCGCCGAAAATGACAGACCGCTGCGCCTCTGGCACCGGGGCGCCCGCGCGCGCCATCTCGCCGACCTTGTGCGTTACAGCCGGCGGCCGCTTGGCCGCCTGCTGCTGCTGCGCCTGCTGCTGGTTGCCCCCGCGCTGCCTTCCGCCCTGCCTCTGCTGCTGCCCGTCGCCACCACCGCCGCCGGCGCCACTGGCCGGCGGCCGCTCCTTCTGGTGCCGCTGCGTCCGCGCCACAAACTCCCAGTCTGGCTCATCCTCGGCGTCCCCAAACTCGACCACGCCGCCACCGCCGCCGCCGTCCTCGTCACTGTCGCCGCCGCCGCCACCGTTGGCCGGGCCCTGGCTGCCCAGGGCGGCCTGCAGCTCCCTCTCTTTGGCCATCGCCAGCGCGACAAGATCTGACAGGTCGCCGTCCTCGTCAGCGCTGCGCGCCCAGACGTCCGGGCTGCCCTCGCGCCGCGGGCGCTTTTCAGCGCGCGGCTTTTGGTGTTTCTGCTGCTGCTGCGCGCGCTGGTGAGGGGCCCGTGGCGGCGCGCCGTTTGCTGCCGCCGGCCTCGGGGCCGCGGCCTGTGCAGGCGCTAGCGCGCGCTGCGCCGCGGGCCGCGGCTGCTGCGGCGGCTGGCGCTCAGCGCCGGGGGTCGCCTCTAGACCTGTAGGCCGGCCGAAACGCTGGGGCGCGCCCGGCCCGGCCTGCTGTGCGCGGCCGCCCTTCCCAGCCTTGCGCCGCGCAGCCTGTAGCGAGAAGGTACATGCCGCGAGAGGGGGCGGGAATGCGGCCGCTTGGCGTCCTCCAGGGGCTTGATGCCCCCTGGGTCCTGAAGACGGCTGGATTCTCCAGCAGCTGCAGCTGTACATGCTGCTTCAAAGCTGGCAGGCGTGACAAACCGGCCCGTCGCCAGTGCGCCAGCAGCAAATTCTGAGCGCGCAGCGGATTAAGCATGCGGCGCCGCTTCCGCCCCCACCTGCAGTGATTTGCGCTCCTTCCAGCCAAGCTTGCGCTGGTGAGGGCCATCCTCAAAGCTGAGGTTTAGCTGGAAGCTGGCGTCCTCCATGGCCACCGCTATGGCTCCCGCCAGAGCTTCCTCCTGCGCGGGCAGCCGCAGCTGCGGCGGCGTGGCGGCCTGCCGGCGCGTCGGGGTGCACGGCGGCGCGCCGCCTCTGGGATCCCGCGTTCAGCACATTGATTAAATGTTTAGGGCCTAATAATTGCCACATACGGTAAGTTACTGACGGCTTTGGCCTCACAGAGCGTACGCTGGATCTATGCACTAGCTGATGAAGCACTCTCTAGTTAGCTCCTTGCACGTATGTCTATACTCTTCTATATCGGTTGGTCTCTTCATCTAGCGGGGATTCCTGCGTTTGTCAAAGCAACTGTACTAAGCGAGGCGAAGTGACCCGGGTGACATTGCTTTCGTCACCATCAAGCAGCATATAGCAACCTATATGTGTCAAGGACCATTTATTTGCTGGCACGCATGCGATTGCGGCAGCTCACTTCTTGCCAGCCTGAATATTTGCATAACGCGTGTATTATAGGCCACGGCTGGTCTGGGACCAACATCGAAGGTCCGTTATTGAGCCTCAGTAGCGTCTGCATAGCATGAGAGGGCTCGCATCACACAGCGGCAGCGCTGGCCGCAGTGGCTGCCACCGCCCTTGCGCTGCTACACACGCGGCAGCGCGGCCCCGCTGCCCGCTGTTGGCCGCCGCTGCTGGGCAGCAGCGGCGGGGACCCTGCTGGCAGCGCGCCGGCCAGCTCCGCGCCGTCGTGGACGAGCAGGGCACCGTCGAGCAGCAAGACGACGATGACGAGGCGGGGCCCCTCCAACAACTCAGCGAGGCGCGCCACGTAATCGTCGAGCCTGGCTTCACGGAGGCCGCCGAGCAGCTGCGCGGTGTGTTTGACTCGCGGTTCGAGGACCCTCGCAAGACCACGCGGGAGCGGTTTCTCTGGGACTACTGGTTCGTGTGAGAACCGCAGCCGGGGTGTCAGGGTTGCTCAGTGACTGATTGGGTTGGTTGGTGGGACGCACAACGCCTGCCACCGCTGCGTACGACGTGGGCGCCACGGCCAGCAGATGCAAATGGTGTGTCTCCTCTCTAAATGCTCGACTGTTTCCGGCCCCCACCTGCTGCAGAGAGAACCAGTACTGCCTCGTGCGCACCCAGGTGAGTGGGAAGGGGAGCTGCCAGGCAAACCGCAGGCGCAGGGTGCAGGCGCGGGCCTGCAACGGCAACAGGGCAGCAGCCGCAGTCCATGACTGCAAGCCTCAAGCCGGATCCTGCAGGGCTGTAGCCGCCACATCTCAGCCGAGCATTCTGTGGCACTGCCAGCCGCATGTTTGGCGCCCCGCCAGCCTGCTGAGCGTCCACAAAAGCGTGGTGCTGGGTATGCCTCCTCAATACACCCTCCTCCCAAACCCTCGTGCGCTTACACTCACGCAACGGCGCACAGACAGTCCCACAATCACACCGCAATGTTTATATCCTACCCCAAACCATGCACACACGCGCGCACAGACAGTCCCACAATCACACCGCAATGTTTATATCCTACCCCAAACCATGCACACACGCGCGCACACGCACACAAGTACATCAACATGTGCACGTTCCCTCAAATCCACACGCAACACATACGCATGCATGCACACACACATGCACACATACACGCACCCACGTGCACCCACACTCACGCGTACGCGCACCCACAGGCCGCGGCCTACTTCCCCAAGGCCCTGTACAAGCGGCTGGAGTCCGATCTGCTGGCCTACGGGGAGAGGGTGCTGGGCTGCCGCTCCATCAGCCCCATCTGGATGTCGTACTACGTAGACGGCTGCGCGCAGGAGCTGCACTGCGGTGGGCGCAGACACGCGCTTGTGTGCGCGCATGTGTGTGTGTGTGTGTGCGCGTGTGTGCATGTGCATGGGTGTGTATGTGTACTTGGTTTTGCAGACGTGGATGTGTGTGGGTGCATGGGTTGTGTCGACAAGAACTAAGAGATGGGTTTTGTCACGTGCAAGGTGTTTGAGTTGCATGGACACGCACATGGTGACGCGGATTCGCACGGCGTGTGCAAGGTGTTGAGTTGCTGGGCCTCATCGTTCGGCGCCGACGCCCGCCCCCTCCCCCGCCCCCTCGCCGCAGACTCGTTCCACGGGCCATTTGCTTTCGTGCTGTCTCTCACGCGGTGGGAGGAGCGCGCCTTCACTGGTGCGGGCCCAGGGGTTGGCTCCGACCAACCCGGCGCTGTGGGGGCCGCCCCCAGCCTGCGCGCTGGCAGCGAGCGGCCTCAGGGTTGCGCTGTCGCACCTCCATCCCCGTTGCAGCGCCCCTCTCCAGCCCTGGCGCAGCCAATCGCTCGTGCCCGGCAGGGTACCCTGCGGATGCGCACCTATGCTGATCTGTTATCCCACACTTGGTTCCTGCAGGTGGGGAGACGATGATCTTGAACCCGGGCACCCTCAACTTTTGGAGCGGCTTTGTGCCCGGCAAGGGCCTCGAGTTGACCGACATCGTCACCCTGGTGGAGCCCCGTTTCAACCAGCTCACGGTGGGGGGCTGCTGCTGCTGCTGTGCCCGCTGGCCTGTGCTTGGTCGGCTTGGGGAGCGCCTGCAGAAATGCCTGGAATCAGCCGCAGCCGGGCGGCAGCCAGGCAGGCGGGCCCGCCTGCCTGGCAGTGGGACTGGGCAGGGCGGCGCGCCGAGCGCCATAATCCCTGGCTGCGATTGGCCGGCTCCGGCCTTGCCATAAGCTCACACACCGCAAACTGTCCCCCGCCTGCAGCTCTTTGACCCGCGGTTACCCCATGGGGTGCGGCCGGTGCGCGGCACGCGGGATCCCATGAAAAGCCGCCTGGTGCTCCACGGTGAGTCGGCCAGAGGGCGGAGGGACTGCCAGAGGGAGGATGCCTCGGCAGAGCGGATTTGGCTGGGGTGGGGCTGTCTGCAAGGCACCATCGCTTTGAGGGAGCGCCATGCGTGCTTGTGACCAGACGTCTAGATTTTGATCCCTGGGGCCCAAATCTACGTCGGCACGCAAATACTCAACCGCAAGCTCTTGCCTGCGCAAAGCTCGCTCCGCCTTTAGCGGAGCGAGCTTTTCTGTCCGCCCCTCGTTCCCCCCCCCTTCGGCGTCCTCCCGTTGCTCTCCCAGCGTCTCCATTCCTTCATGCCCCCACTCCTCTGTGCCAGGCTGGTTCACCGAGCCGTCGCCCTTCATAGAAGGAGCCCTGGAGCCGGAGGCGGCGGTGGAGAGCCTCAATGCGGCACTGGACCCCATTTTTGAGGAACTAGAGGTGGGCAGACGGTCCGGTTGTCTGGTGCCAAGTTTTGAGTGGGGGCAGGGTGAAGTCCTGCTTTATCTCCTGCCTCAAGTTGTCTGCCCCGCTGCACGCGCTGCATTCAGCTGAAGCAGCACCCTGCCGTCTCAACATTTCGCGGCGCCTATGCGTGCACGCGGACCCCGATCATGTTCGCCTCTCTCTTGCCGCCAACACCGGATCATGACCCGGTGCGCAGCTGCTGCCCGCGGTGCTGGGCACGCTGGCCGTGCGGCTGCAGATCAGCGGCGCGGACGGGCTCGTCTCACACATCGGCTTCCTCGCAGACACCCTGGTTGTGCGGCCGGGGCAGCCCATCACAGACGACAACGGGGACCCGCTGCCGGACCCGGACTCGGCGGCGCGCGCGGCGGTTCACCATGCGATCTACGACGGCCTCACTGCAGCGCAGTTCCCGCCTTGCGAGGGCGGGGACACGTTTGTCACTTACCCCTTTGTCTTTGAGTAAAGACGGTGCGCGTCGCATGGACGCCTAAGAAGATCAACTAGTTTTTTTTGTATGGGCAGAGTGAGCAAGTCCTTGTTGGCAGAGACGGATTGGACGGGTGCGCTGGATGGCAGATTACACAGTGGCAGCCCCAGCTCTTACTGTTGTGGGCCCAACAGACATACGCACATCATCATCAATAGGTCAATGCCAGGGTATCAATGCAAACAGTCACGATATCTGACCCAAACTGTGACCGCTTAATGGCAACCTGATCAAAATGTTCGCCATCAACTATCGACGACATCGCAACAGACCCCTCCGACCCCCCGTTCAGCAGCTGTCCCAGGGGCACCTTCTTCTGGTCGCCGCCGCCCTTGGGCGCGCCCATGCTTGCGGACACCTCCAGCGCTTGCAGCGCGGGCGCCTGCACGTCTCCGGCGAGCCGCAGCTGTAGTGTCGCACCCGCGGCCGGCAGCGGCGTACGGCTGCTGAGGACCAGCGCCCCGTCAGCATCGATGCGGCGGCAGAAGCCTCCAGATGCGCCGGCCCCGTCAGGTGGCACCTGAAATTAGCCCAGCAACGCATCGAAGGGGTTGGTTGCTGTGCATATACGCACACCTTGGGCTACCTCATGGGGCACATTGCGCTCGCTCTCCCATCTCAGGAGCATGCTATTGCCCCCCTGCTGGCAACGTTCTCCCTTGCCTGAGTGCCGTAGCTCCAGTCCTGAGCGACCAAGCTGCCCCCAGCTGAAATAAATTCCTGGCGCTGAGACAGCAGCTCTCTGGCTGCGGCCGCAACTGCCGCGCATGTGAGTGCAAGCAGCACAGCTGCGGCATGGCCAAGGGCGGGCGCCATTGGAACCACACAACACCGTCAGAACCACGGACTTCAAATTATTTGCAATGGAATCGGTTTTTAATGGCTTCTGGTTCGCGGCCCAGCAGCTTCGCGACCTTGGGCAGACTCGACCTTGGGGCGCTCACCGATCGATGCAGCCAAATTAGAAAGAGACAGACTGCTAAGCAAAACGCAATTCTTGACTGTTGCCAAGCGCTGCAGATTTGGACGCGCACACAACCGGTAACCGATTGCTGGCCGGTTGACTGAGTCAACTCCTGCGAAGAACATACAAACTGAGTATTTTGCGCTGCACAGCAAGCAGCATGCATTGCTGCCCTGCTGCCTGCATACTACGCTTGGACCTGGAGTCGATGCAGTGCCACTGCCAACCTGCATCATCAGCTGCTTTTATGACTATGCAGTTCCCTTGGTATGCTGCAGCCTTGCACCCACACATCAATGGCACTGCCATCTGACGCAGTGCAATCTTGACTCAGCAAGGTAAGTCATTTTGTTGACCACTTGATTGGAGCGTAGAAGTAGCAAGAAACTTGTTACATCCTCAGGGACGCCCTGCAAGGCATGCACACGCATGGGTCCGTGCCTAACCAGGGAAGAGGTGTCTGATTGTGGCCACAATTGGCAGCTAGCTGTATATTGCAATATCCACATGAAGGGTACACCAACGAGACAAAGGATCCAGAAGCACCCAAATGCAGAGCGCCAACCACTTGAGTTGGCTGCACAGTCAAGTCCAGGTTGGACATTTTATGTTAATGGCAGGCTCAACACAACAGCAGTCACTCAAGGCCAGCCACGCATGTGCGGCGGGGCTGGTTGGAGGGACAATGTGTAATGGAGCATGGAGTGTATCGCACAGCCAGGCGCGAGCACCCAGATGCAGAGCGCCAACCACTTGAGTTGGCCGCACAGTCAAGTCCAGGTTGGACATATTATGTTAAAAGGCAGGCTCAACACAACAGCAGTCACTCAAGGCCAGCCACGCATGTGCGGCAGGGCTGGTTGGAGGGACAATGTGTAGTGGAGCATGGAGTGTATCGCACAGCCAGGCGCGAGCACCCAGATGCAGAGCGCCAACCACTTGAGTTGGCTGCACAGTCAAGTCCAGGTTGGACGTGTTATGCTAAAGGCAGGCTCAACACAACAGCAGTCACTCAAGGCCAGCCACGCATGTGCGGCGGGGCTGGTTGGAGGGACAATGTGTAGTGGAGCATGGAGTGTATCGTACAGCCAGGCGCGAGCACCCAGATGCAGAGCGCCAACCACTTGAGTTGGCTGCACAGTCAAGTCCAGGTTGGACATTTTATGTTAAAGGCAGGCTCAACACAGCAACAGTCACTCTGGGCCAGCCGCGCATGCGTGGCGGGGCTGGTTGGAGCGACAATGTGTAGTGGAGCATGGAGTGTACCGCCAGGTGCGAGGCCCAGAAGCGAAGCCGGAAACTATAAGGCTCCGTGCCAGGAGAGAGAATGCACTCCCAGGGTTATTGAACTCTGCCAGCAGGCAGGCGTGCCGCCCGGGCGCAAAGAAATGCGAGCCAGCCTGCTGCCCTGGCAGTGTGCACAGGAATGTTCCCCAAACAACCGGTGTCTAGCCAAAGTGATTGAAGCGCAGCCCGCTGGATCAGAACAAGGAATGTATCAGCCAGTCCATACTCCCAAGGTGCATATGTATGGTATCCAAGTCAACTTCAAGCGGTCATCAGTGTGTATGCCACCGAGGGCATCTGATCGATTTGGTTTGAAACAGCTGCTGCCCATGCCATTCCAAGGAGTGGAGGGCGCACACAGAGATATTCAGCGGCTACATTTGAAACCCAACACACACTGCAGCTTCCACTATGGACCCCGGGCCAACCAGCTGAAGCTGCCAAGGCCACTCAGCCAGCCCAAGGGCTTGTGAGGCCGTTGCCACACTCACGCAGCGCTCAGGAGCCCCTTGAACGCCGCCGCGACCTTCCTGCGCTCCTTGTTCAGCTTGTGCAGCGCACCCTGGAGGCGCTGCGCGGGGGTGCGCGCGTCCGGCTCGCCCTTGACGCGCTTGGCGCTGACGCTCTTGGCCGGCGGCGCGGCGGGACCCTTGTGACGGCCGACGACGGTGACGGTGGCGGTGACATAGCTGTGCAGAGCCGCAGCAGGCGTCGCCCGCGGGGAACTGTTGCTGGTGGTGGTGCAGCTGTTGGAGGCGCTGCCGCTGGTGGCAAGGCCGGCCGCGTTGGCGGCGGCCACCACAGGCACCTGGGAGCGGCTGCCCTTGTCGGCGTCGCCCGTGCCGGCGTCGCTGCTGCGGCTGGCCGTGTGCATGCAGGAGCTGCTGGGGTCCGCGCGCACGGCGTTGGCTGCGGCAGGCTTGAAGCTGCCGATGCAGGGCGCCGCGGCGCCCCCGATGCTATTGCCCACGACAGCGGCGGCGCTGACCGGCGTACTGCTGCAGCCAAGGCCAAGCCGGGCGCCCTCGCCCGCTACGTCGTCCTGCGTCTGGCGCGACGCGGCCACCGCACGAGCGCTCACCGACTTTGACGCTCCGGCACCGCCGCTGTCGACGCTGCTGCTGACACTGCCCATGCACAGCAGCTGGCTGGCTGTCGGCGCATCCTCGCACTCAGCACTGCAGTCGGCCGCCGCGCCCTCCTCGGCCTCGAAGCACGCCAGGCGCGCCACCAGCTGGGCGCGCTCCTCTTCCCACGAGGCAGCCTCGGCGCGCAGAGCCACCAGCTGGCACTCCAGGCCGCGCTCCCGCGCGCACGCCTCCTGCAAGGCGCCCTCGGCAGAGTCGGCGCGCCGCCGTTCTGCGTCTGCCCGCTCCGCCTCCCGCTGGCGCTCGGCGGCGCTCTGCAGCAGCGCCGCCTCGGCCGCGTCCGCCCGCGCGCGCTGCGCCGCCACCTCGGCGCGCAGGCGCAGGACCTCCAGCGGCTGAGTGACTGCCGGTGCGGGCGCCGGCACGCAGGCTGCAACAGCCGCGCCCGACACGGCTGGCGGCGAGGCCGCCACGTGGTCCGGCTTCGAGCCGACGTCTGCCGCGGCCGCAGCCGCCAGCGGCGCTGCCAGCGGCTCAACCACAAGCACCGCCGCCGGCGCAGCCGCCAGCGGCGGAGGCGCCGCCGCGGCAAGGGCGCCGCCAAACATCTCGCGGCCCCAGATGCTGTCCCTCAGCTGGCCCAGGGTGGCGCGGCGCAGCGGGTCGGGCTGCAGCCCCATGCGGAAGAACTCTTGCGCCGCGGCCGGCAGCATCGGCCACAGCGGGTGGTCCTCAAACGCCGCCAGCCCGGTGCGCGCCTTGGCGATGATCAGGCGCTCCTTGGGGCTCAGCACGTCGCCGTCGCAAGCCGGGCCGGCGAACAACACCTCCTCGTATACCTCTGCTGTTGAGGGCAGGAGGGGGTTGGATCCCAGCGCCATTGCGAGGAGGGTGGCGGCGAATGAGAAGGCGTGGAAGCTGGGACCTGTGGTGGCTGCCAGCGCGTCGTAGTCGATGGTGCCGTCGGGCCGCACGGCGGCGGCGATGCCCTCCGGCGGCACCGTCTCCCAGCTGAAGCCCGTGAGGCTGCCGTAGGACGAGGCGCTGGCCATGTCGACGACGTTGACCACGGGCGGCTCCAAGTCGGTGTTGACCAGCAGCTGCTGCACCTTGAGGTCCGTGTAGCACAGGCCCTGGGGGTTGGTTGAGGGGTGGGGGAGACGGGCGGGGGCTTGGATGTTGGAGCAGTTGCGTGGGAGGCTGGGATGGGGGGGAAAGGGATGGGAGGTGGCTCGATACGACAGCGGTGCAGGGGTTGGTGAGGCTATAGGGAAGGGAGGGGGTAACTGTGAGACGATGGACGGTCAAGTACCGCACCGCTTCGAGCTGCAGCGCCCTCGCTTTGGCGGCGGCGTGGTTCCACATTCACACAGATCGTTCTCTCTTGGCATGTGACCCCTCCTCGGAGCAGGGTGAGCGTGCCCTCTGCCTCCTGGCAGCTGCCACCCATCCTCCAAAAATCCCTCTGCGCCACCTGAACAGCGGAGCACACGCGTGCTGTACTGCCCCTGTCCTCCCCTTGACCGTCCATCCCCAGCCTCACCTTGGCCTCGCAGATCTGCAGCACCTCAAACAGCGCTGCGCCTGCCTTCATGACCACCTCAAGGTTCTCCTCGATGCAGGCCTTGGTGCCGTCAGACCCAACGTACTCCGCAATGGGGACGCCGCCATACTCAAACACGAGGTGCGTGTGCGCGTATTCCTCCACCACCGCCAGGAGCACGGGCATGTGGCGGCTCTGCAGGCATTCGTGGACAGCGATCTCTGTCTCCATCTGGGCAGGCGAGCAGGAGCCGACAGATCGAGGGGGCGCATCATGGTTAGAGGGCAGCAGCAGCTGCCACAGAGTGCAGGGTGCCACAGTCCGCGCGCCCGCTGTGACCAGAGTCATGAAGCTCGCCACCGCCCACACCAACCCCCTCTGCAGCGGAGGCTTCTCGCTCACCCACCGCCTGCTGCAGTACCGGGTCGGCGGTAAGCGCCCGCCGCGGGTGCGTCTTGACGGCGTACTTGATCCCTTCCAACTCCGGCAGGGTGACCAGGACGGTCTCATACTCATAAACCACCTTGCCGCTGAGGTACCAGTCACTGCGGGGTCGAGCGAGAGACAGGGCAGCAGCAGCTCGGCGCGCTGCGCGTTTCACCGTCGCGCTCAGGTACCAGGGAGCGGAGGCCGGCAGGCCGCATCCTGGGCCCCGCGAGACAGGCGGGCAGGTGGGCCAAGCGTGTGTAACACATATTATGATAACATACTAGTAGAGCTTTTTATGCGTCCTCACCTGGGTTGCGACGCTAGCACTGTCCCCGAGTGGGGCTTTGGCCGCACGGTGGACATCATCATGGGCTATATCACCACATATGTGCACGATCACGATGACAAACAATTTCTATTGTGCTCTCAATGTCCGGGCAGAAGAAAAAAGGCAGCAGCACGAACACGGGTGTAGAGCCGGTCGGCAGGTGCCGGGGAGGGTGGCAGCTGGAAAGTGGCGACGCAGCGCGCGCCCATACTGATGTTGCAGTTCACATTGCTGACGCGCGCTACTGTACCTCACAAATGCGTAAATCAGGGGTGTTTTTGCCTTGCGGTGTTCTGGTGCCCGTCTTTGCAGGCTCGGACTGGGGTGACCGCAGCAGGATGCCATTTGCAGTACACACATGAATGTTGGCAATGTAACTTACTCCCCAAGCGCCTGAAAAACTCTGATTACCGTACAATGCAATTGACGGGTTTGCCAGCCACAAATCTCCTGTGTTGCACTCGCAGTCGCTCCCCACCGCCACCGCCACCGCCACCCGAGCAAAGGCTGCAAGGCATCAATTTGCGGCCTCTTTGCAGCCCTGCCTGAGAATAACAGAGATCGTGAGGAACATGGTACCCCTGCCAAGCAAGGACTGATGTGTGCAAGTGGAGGGACGCTCACTCGTGCTCGCTGTGCGCCCAAAAGGCGGTCCCGCCCAGGCGATTGGCGGGGGCGTTCGCCGCCGCGGCCGCCGCCGCCTCGTGCGCCGCGCACATGGCGCGCAGGATACTGTGAACCAAGGCGGTGACGGCGTCCAAGTCGTCCGTGGCGCGCTGCACCGCAGCAGCGGAGACAGCGGCTGCGTGCTCCAGCTCCGGCATCCTCTCCCGGATGGCGTTGCGCCTGCACGTTCAGCTTCACCCGCAGCTGGGACAGGTGCGCCTACGCCGGACAGTGAGCGACGGCATGATGAGGGAACCAATCATTCGTGGGCCTCAGCAACAATGCCGCCGCCGCAGCGTGCGTGTATCGACCTCGATTCTGCACCGCCCAGCATGTGTGTGACATGTTTGCATCTCTCCAAAGGATTTAAGGCACACAAGCAAGGCGGTCAAGATTCCGTCGAGCACAACGCAGAATCCTGTTAGGGCAGAATGCCTGAGCGACAGTGCCAGCACTAACCGTGAGGTCGAGGGTCACAAAGGCTGTGGGCACGGACGAGCAGGAGTGTTGCTCCTTCGCGGGGGCGCCGTCCACCTGTGAACAGGTGGTGCAGAGATTTGGGTTGGTCAGCAACTGCAACAAGATATTTTTTCTGAAGTTTCAGCATCAAGAGAACACCACAAGTGGGTCCTCAGGCCAGAAAGTCAGGCATGGAGCTCGCAAGCCCGGGCCTGGTATACCACCAGTGACACCATCAACCTGGGCGTAGCATTCCAAAGCAGCGCGTGTGCGCACTCAGCAGTGATCACCGCCATCTTGTGGGCTACAGGGGGCTTGATCTAAACGCGGATGGGAGGCAGCAGGGATACGCCGAGCACCAGCACCAGTGTCGGCGATCTGTGCAGCAGCGGCGGCACGTTGCAGGCGGCGAGCCGCGATGTGTTTGGCTCAGGCTCTCTCGATGGGTTTCGTTGAGAGATTGCTATCACATACAGCTCACGACCGGGTCGGGGAGGTCGTGATGATGGGCGGGAACAGGACGCTGTCAGACGGTGTCAGACACCGCCCTCAAAGCCTGCGCGGCCGCTATGGACCTAGGAGGACCTTGAACGGATTTTGGAACCGTCGAAGGACCCAACAAGGCCGTGTCGCCTTGCACCGCGGCGATCCTCTCGGCGTCTCACGAGGAAGCACGTGATCACAACGGGAAAGAGATGTAAATCAGCGTGCTATGTCATTTAGCTTCGTTCGGTGACAACGGGTGATGGAAGAAGCTGCCCTGTTGCTGCGCAGCTGCCGCGCCGCTGGCCGTTGCAACGCAAATGCAACGCCGCCCTTGTGGTATGCCAGCGAGCGGCCTCACCGCTGCAAGTGGATATGATACAGAGACAAGGCGCGCCTCGCCGGCGCAGCACCCGAGCCGGTTG
>NW_014013105.1:0-10486 GCF_000611645.1 Monoraphidium neglectum | reverse complement strand
GCCTGCCCGCCCGCCCGCCCGTTTTTGTCCGCTGGGGAGCGGCTCGCTTTTGCTGCTTGCGTTGCTGCTGCGGTGAGGCCGCGGGACGCTTTGACACGCCTTGTTGAAGTACTGCAGCCAGGTTCCTGTGGCTGTGTGGCCTAATGGTCAGAATCTCCTCCTCAAGGCATAGGGCAGAAGGGCTATCAACTTGAAGCATTGGCTTACACTCGATGGAAACGAATGCACTGCAAAATGCACAGCAGGGAAAAGGGGGGAAGGGCAGTGGGCAACTGCCCTTGCAGTTGCGAGCAGGGCCTGAAAGCGGCGAGATCCCAGCGGCAGCTGGCATGACGGGTGGCGGGTCACCTGGAGTGGGCTGGGCGTTGGAGCTGGTTGCGGGTGACAAGACCTTGATCAGCTACCCCAATGTGCCGTTGGCTGCTGGCAACACCGCAGGCGCCGGCATGTAGGCCGCAACAGCCGAGCCCGACACGGCCTGCGGCCAGGCCGCCGCGTGGTTCCGCAGTGTGCCTGGGCCCAGCCCGCTGAGGTAAGCAACAGCTGCCTTTGAAGACTGTTGAGGCACAACCAGTGCCTGGAGTTGCACCACGCCCAAGCAAAGGCCACGTGCCCATTGATTGCATCTTCAGCCTGCAGGCACATACTGCGGCTGGCCTTGGGCTACCTGAACCAAGGCTGGCCTTGGTCTACTTGACTCGACCCATATGCCGGCTGCTACCAGCTGGTGCATGGAATGCCCAGCATAGCCTGGCACGCACCGACAGCAACACACGACCAACACGCAACCACTATCAGCAACTGGCAGTCCCTGGAGAGGTGCCTCGTTGGCTTGGCTGGAGGCACGCTCTTCTCAGCCAATGAACAGATGCTCGATGCGCTGTGCAGCAGATCCAAGGTGAGACCTTGCAGGGGTCACGTGCATACGGAATTTGGGAGGCAGGACAAGGGTGGTGCGTTCGGGCCTTTGGGCAGATCTAGGGCAAGTACGGCTGGCATGCACGGTGGATATGATGTTTACCACAGTTTCTTTGGTGGCGACATTTTCTTTGGCTGCCGAACTACACGATATTGCACAGCCTCATCGCACGTCTCAGCGTCACCGTCGTCACTCAGGTGCCCCGTTCAAAATCCGTCACGGCGCCAAAGTGCCGCCGCACTGCGTATGGCTGATCACCTTGCACAAATGCCTGTCACATCTGGCGTGTCATTGTGTTCACGAACAGAACTTTCTCAACTCGCCCTGACACGCAGCAACAACGACGAGCCCACAGTCTTCCTCCGCCTCGCAACGCGAGCTGCTGCGTGATCGGGCCTGATGGATAGCAGAACACGCTTTCCATTTGCACTGCTACCAGACGAGTTGGTGGAGAACGTCGTAGCGGCGCTAGTGTGCCACCCAACAGCGCTGCAGTTGCGCTCCGACCAGGTGTGGTGTGCAGTACGGCCGCCGCAGAGCACAGGAATGCTGAGTGGCGTTCCAACTCTCATGAACAGGGCCGCTTACACATGACGCCGTGCAGCTGCATGGACAGCCAGCCGCTCGCTCTACAGTATTGCGAATGCCGACGAACCTGCCTCGTTTCCTCTCATCCACGACGCACCCCTACACCTTTGCAGCTGCGTGCCGCGCTGGGCCTGGCGCTCTCATGCAAGCGGTACTATTCGATGGTCATGGCCGAGGCCCGGCACAAGTTGATGCCGCCCCACGCGCGCCCCGACGAGGGCCTGCGGCTGTCAAAGGCCCAGGTCAAATCCGCACCCGTGGAGCAGCTGCGCGCGTGGGCGCAGCAGGCACAGATAGACCGCGCGGCGCCAAAAAAGCGGCGCAGCACGCCGCAGCCGGCGCCGACTGTCGCGCGGCTGCGGCAGCTGGTGCAGGCCGAGTGCTGCAGCACGCTGCCGCGCTGGGAGCGGCGGCTGTTCCGCGGTGAGCTCGCCGTGCACCCGGCCCGCATGATGCTGTTGCTTTGGCCGCAGCAACCTGCTGTGTTTTGGCAGTTGTTGAGCGCGTCGTGTGGCGCTACAACCAACGGTTTGTCAAGCAGCACGCGTTGACGACGACGGCTGACCTCAGTTGCCTCTTCTGATGCGCGCCCAACCTTCAAAGAGGTGATGGCATCCAAACGGCACACCCCCGCATCGCCCCACCACCCTCCTGTCTCCAGCCATGGCAGCGGAGCGCGAGGAGGAGGTCAGCCCCACTGAGGCCCACACCAAGTGGCGACTCTCAGAGGTGGGTGCCTCGGGTCAAACCGCGTGGAGGGGCAAATCTTGCTGAAGTGTAAGCGGCCGTCGAACCAACAACTCAGAATGTGTAATCAGCAGGGGCGCCTCAGGCGGGCCCCTTCCACGTGATGAACGCAACCATGCTCGCGTATCACCAAGGGGACATGCACAAACAAGCAGAGCTGCGAGCCGCTGTGTTTTGGCGGCAAGTCAGGCAAGCATCCCCGCCGACTTCTGATCGGTGTATGCACTCTACTGCAGGCAAACGGTGCCCAACATACCAAACGGCCTTCCCCCCCCTCCACAGGTTGAGCTCATCGAGCTGCGCAGCGGCCGGCCCTACGCACCCCTGCTGCTGGTGGACGTTGTGGCCAAGGCGCGGCAGAAGTTTGGGGGCGAGGCGGCGTTCCTGGATCGCAAGCAGTGGGTTTTATGGATGTTGTGGGTTATTGGAGGCAGAGTTGAAAAGGGGGCCTGTACAGCTTCCCCGTGCCGACCCCATCCCACCCACAACCCTGCATACCCGCAGCCTGGCAATAGGGAAGGGGCACGCGTGCTGTCGCCTTTGACCCCAGGCACAGGCACGAAGTCTTTGCTTCACAGCGCAGCTGTCGCCGCAGCCGCTGCAGTTCCAAAGCATTCATTCACACCCCTGACGAATGCTCGCCCAATCGCCTTTGTGCACGCACATGCACCCCTCCTCCTCCTCCTCCACCTCCTCCACATCCTCTCACGCAGCAAGGTGCGGGCCTCCAAGGCCAGCCTCATCAAGGCGCGCACCGCTGAGGCGCAGAAGGAGCTGCAGCGCTGGCGCCGGCGGGAGCCTATGGACTGGGCGGAGCACGCGCACGCGTTCAGGTGGAGGGGGTGGGGTGGGGGCGCGCCGGCCGCTCCTCGCGCGCCATGCGTCAGAAAACTGCCTCAACAGCGTGCTGGTGCAGGCGGCGGCGCGCATTTCATGTGAGTTGTGGCCAGCGTGTGGGGGTGCATTGACGTAAGAGTGCTTGTGGGCAAGTGGAATGGACACGCAGAGCGTTGGCTCCACAGATTGCACTGCCCTCAAACCCTGTCGAACCAGGCAGTACACCCACTACGGGCTGATGCCCAACCCAAGGGTGATCACAACACAGGTGGGGGGGGGGGAGGGGGCTCTGACCGGCCGACGCCCGACCTGGGCGCGGCACCGTCCCCACGCCTGCCATTCAAGGGCTCTGACAGGACTCTGCGTTGCGACAGGCTCCATCCCATATCGCCATAGTTGCCGTGAGGACACGCGGCGTCTACGCCAGCAGACAAGCTCACACGCCTGACGCCCGGACCGCTTAGCCGCCGCCTGCCGACGACACGCCACGTGACAGCACCGGCCTCCCACCACCCCTCCCCCCAACAAACAAAACCACCCGCAGCTGGTCATGGCGCGCAGGAAGGCGGCCGTCGTGGCTGAGCTGGACAGCCGCGGGCTGGATGAGAAGCTGGTGTACACGGTCAGCATGCGCGGATATTGGGATCTGTCCTGGTGGGACGCCAAGCGCACAGGCGTGGGGCTGCAGGAGGCGATCAGCCGCTTGATGACGACGGTGGGTGCTGCCGCCGTTGCAGCGGCGCTTGGTGCGGTCTTGTTGGCAAAGGCGGTGTGCTTTTGACGGCAGATGTTGGGCACGGTGCGCGGCGCGGCTGTGTTCGCGTGCGCGCGGCGTGGTGGCGAATGCACCGAGCGTCCGAGGGCCAGCGTTGCACCAACGTCGGTGGGGTGCGGATCACTGCCGCGACTGGAGCCCTGTTCAATGTTCTGGGTTGATGCCGGGTTTTTCTATGAGCATTTGCCTGGTTTGCAAAAACACTGTCAAATCTGCCCATCCGCCAGGCATAACTCAATGGCAGCCCCCTATATTCTCCCTAACACCCACTGGCCGCTCGCCTTTAAACGTGAACCCACCAGGAAGCGATCAAGCGCACGCGCATCGAGCAGGTGGCGCACGTCCTGGAGTCACAGCGCGTGCCGGCCGAGGCGCGGCAGTTCGTGCGCGCGAATCTCATGCAGTACACAGAGGCCTTATGGTGATCAGCGGGCATCCGCCACCCTGGACTGTTTTATTTTGTACAAAGTCCGTGCCTAGAGGTGGTGCAGCGGTGCACCAGGCTGTCTCATCCAGGCGCAGATGCATAGTTTTAAACATACGCACGCGCGCACACACACACACACACACACACACTCGCTCACTCACGCACACACACTCCCCACACCTGCTGCCAGGTCGTGGGACCCCAGGGTTGTGGGAAGCGGCAACCGCAGCAACAAGTCACTGGCTGCGTCCGTGCGTGCTCTGCTTGACGAATGGAAGCGCGGCAAGAAGGCGGAGGCGGGCGGCGGCGAGAGCAAGCCGTCGCAGGCGGCTGAAGCGGTGCGGCGCAGGATGGCGGAGGCGGGGTGGGGCATGTTGCAACCCATGAGGGGCGGCCAGTGAACTTTCGGCACACAGCGATTAGATGTCGGCTGGCCTGGGTTGGGGGTGCGTTCACGGGAGCTTCAGGGACTGCATCTGTGCATTGCGGTGAGTTTGTGTCAAGATGAATATGTTGATTGCGTAGGAGTACATATGCGCATTCCGCTAGCTTTGGGTTTCATGCAGCAGCAGCGGCAGCACCTACGTACCGCTTGAACAGCCTTGGTGCGCTCACCTGGTGGCGTCACCATTATCAAACATACCGTCCGCACAGCACAAGCGCACGCTTGAGCTTTGTACAGTTGGTGCTGAGGTGGACAATTGCCAGCACTGCTTCGTTACATGAATTCTGATGATGATGCTGTGCCCAAGTCCAGCAGGATCGTGCTGACCCTTGGGACTTGAAGATCATCTAATTTACGGGCTCTCTCTTCCGTTGTGGTTTTGGCGACACAGGCTGTTTGAAAGGAGACTCACCAAGGGGCAGCAGGAAGGGCGCGCAGGCCACTTGGGCCCACATTCCTCTTACACCAGCACAACTCCAGTTGCAGGTTGCAAAGTTGAGCGCCTGGACGAGACGGCTGCCAGTGCATTTTCTGGTATGCTACAGCAGGGGAACGTGTGCAGCGAGCTAGCGCGGCAGCCGCCCCATAATCAACGCTGGAGCATGCCCAAGGTGCGAACGCACGAGGCCGCTGGCTTTGAGCCCACCACCTGGTCAGCCTCGTCCCATCATCTGCCCCAGGCGGGCAGGCTGAGCCCCTCAAATTGCAGTGTGCTAATGACGGGCATCTGTTGTGTACAAACCTGACGGAACTAGGCGGCAAATCGATAAAGTTGACACTTCCAAGCATGGACACCCAGGCTGTCGCCACCAGGGCATGCGTTTCACAGGCGACCCCTTCTGTTATCAAAAGACTTTGAAAGTCACGGGCCAGCAACGTTGGTGTGTGTGCACATGGGTACTTTTGGGCCTTGGGAGCAGCACAATGCATTGCAAGGGGCACCAACCTTGGCCGTGATCATCAACTGATCAACTGCAGCACAGGAGGCAGGTCTTGGGGACCATGCAGGAACAGCCGCCATCGCTTTGTCTGATGTATTTGCATCACGATCAATGCAACAGGCTATCGATCCAAGAATACAGACTGGGACACTTCAACGACTTTAAGCCCCTGACCCCTTCACAGGCCCAGTCACCCAGGGGCGCCTACTGGGCAGCTGCTCTACTGGCAGTGACTCCCAGCTAGGTGTCGACAGATAAGGCCCAGTCCTAGCAGCCTGGGAGACTAACCCCTCAGTCTGACTAGTACTGTCCCGTGACACTCCTCCCCACCTAGTACAGAGCATCCTCGCTCAAAGGGTAGGGGGAATTGTGTCTTGATTGGTTTGATTGCAGTTTGATGTACGCTCAGGCAATAATGTAGATCAGCCTTGACACTGGAGGGAGGGGGGAGCTCCAGAGCGCGCAGGAGTCGCTGCACGCAGCCGTCACAAGTTATTTCGTGTAAGGCGCACACGCCGAAATTCCGAAAGCATGTGTGTTGGTTTACCATCCTGATTTGTTTTGAACCTGTGTAGAATGACAGACGAAGACCATGTTCAAACAGCGCCTCACTCCGCGGTGGTCCTGGCGCGGCAGCCAAAGTGAGAACCGTGACAATGGGATCGCAAACAAGATGATATAGCACTGTGGTCCAGCAACGGACCCAACTTCCGGGCGCGACTCGTCAAGCAGCAAGCGCACCTGCTGCGCTCACGCCTTGTCAGCAAGCTCGCGCCTGTTTCGCCAGCCCTCGCTCACTCCTGCTTGCCCGCGGCGGGCCCGCCGCCCCTGCCGCTTTCAGGAGGTGGTACCGCAACGGCGACGTGCTGTATGAGAGCGGCGACACCAAGGTATTTGTCACGCAGCTGGACGGCCACCTGTACGTGGTGAAGTCCCTCGTCCTGAGAGCGCCGCCCAAGGGCAACATCTGGCTCAGCAGCAACCTGCCCTGGATAAGCGAGCTGGTGAGGCCCGCGCGACGCCGCTGCGGCCGCCGTGCGACGACGGCAAGCGGACGGGGACAAGGGAGGGCGGGCGAGAGCAGCCGCCTGGTGTCGCAGCCGGCCCAGGTCTAGCACGGCTTGGAGGATTGCATTGGCCCCGGCAGGTTCCCTCCCGCGAATCAGCGCTCAAAGCTCCAAACCTGCTGCCTGTCGCGCTTCCCCAACTGCTACACTCCCGCCCCGGCCCCGCTCCGCTGCATGGCCCCACCCCCTTCCAAAGACGCTGCACCACAACCAACCCCGCCACCGGTCAGGTCAAGAGGGAAATCGCGGTGCACAGGCGCGTCCGTAGCCCCTACATCCCCGCCTTGCTGGCGGTATCAAAGGGCAAGAGGCATACCGACCTGGTGTACGAGTATGGCGGCGCTGACATCACCTACTTTATCAGCGCGGACGGCAGCTGGAGGGGTAGGGAGCGCAACCTCGAGCTGTCCAAGGCCGCCACCAGGGCGATGCTGGACGTGCTGGCCGCCTGCGAAAAGGAGGTGCGCTTATGTGTGTGTATGCACGCGCATGTGTGTGGACGCGTGCGCACGCGTGCGTGTGTGCATGTGTGAGTGTGTGTGCCTGCGTGCATGTGTGTTTGTGTGTGCGTGTGTGTGTGGACGCGTGCGCACATGTGCGTGTGTGCATGTGTGAGTGTGTGTGAGTGTGTGTGTGTGTGTGTGTGTGTGTGTGTGTGTCTGCGTGTGTGCGTGCGCTTGGGCATCTTTGCGTGCACGGGCGTGCATAATTGTGTGTGATGGGTTATGTTGCGCTGAGCCAGGGTGGAGGTTGCTACAGGTTGATCAGGGAGCTATGCGAGTTGCAGAGGCTGGTGGAGGACAAGCGCGGGCGCAAGGAGGGCAGCTTACAGTGGGCTGGGGGCACTTTTGCAGGCTGCCAAGCATCAGCACGCGCAGCTCTTGATGCTTCCAAATCAACACGCCGTGCAATGGGCCCAAGCATTTGGAGCGCACCATGTTCCCTCTGCTCCTCACGACCTTCACACCTGACAGACACCCTTGCGTGCCGCGACCCCACGACCGTCGCGCGACCACGCAGGGCCGCTGCCACACCAACCTGAATCCCCAGAAGCTGCTGATCGCAAAGCCCCCACCGCCGGCCACGCGCTGGTGCCGGCCAGAGCCGCTGCACGTCAGTGTGACCGGCGTCGCAGCCGCGCTGCCCTTCGGCCACGTGTGCAACCCCTGCTTTGAGACTCTGCCGCCAGAGGCGTGGGCGGCCGGCCTGCAGCCTGATGGCCGCACATTTGACGCGCGGTGCGCGGCGGCCGCCACGGGCCCCGCGTTTCACGTGTATTCGATGGGTGTGACGGCCGCGGCGCTGGCACTGGGCCGCAATCCCCTCGTGCCCACGCGCGGCGAGGTGGAGGCGGAGGCGGCGGCCGCGGCGGCCGCGGCGGCAGGCGACGGCGAGCCCATGCCTGCGACGGCCGACGGCGATTGCCTGGGGATCCGCGAGCTGATGGTTTTCGAGAGGGCTCTGCACGGCCTGCTCGCGTTCGAGCACCACCCGCGGTGGCCGGGGCTGCCGGCGGCTGCACAGGACTTCTTGCGGATGGCGCTGCAGCCGGTGCCGGGGCGGCGGGCGACGCTGAGGCAGCTGAGGGACAGCGAGTGGGGGCGGCTCGTCTCGCAGCAGGGAGGGGGGCTCCCAAATTCGGGGGCCCAAAGGGAGGAGTCAAGGGAGGTGGGTTTTCTGGGCAGGCTGCGACTCAGGGTGACCGGCCTTGCAGATGGGATGCGATGGCCGGGGTCGCGGCACGCGGCGTCGGAGGCGCCAATCTGGGCAACGCAAATGGGGGAGGCGGGCGGGCCGGGTGATGGGGCGCCGCCGCCGCCTGGCGCCGCGCGGCCAGCCGAGAGCAGGGGGGCGAGGGAGTGGGTGGGGCCGGGCGCCTACCGCCGCCCGCCGCCTTGGAGCCGCGAAGCGCGTGCCGCTTCTGATTACTGCGAGGACGGCGGCGGTGGCGCAGACCCTTTGGCGGTGGGAAGCTGCGCCTGCAAGAGCTGCCGCTGCGGCGGTGGCAGGAGCGCCCCCGACTTTACTGGCAATGAGGGCCCTGCAAGCAGCGGCTGCTTTGCTTCGGCCGCAGTCTGTGGCTCGATCCGACGCCGCGACCCCGATGACTACTCTTACGGCGTGTACACTGGCAGATACCTGCCCCCGCTGCCACGCATGCTCGCGCCGCACGCCCCCTGCAACAGCTGGCGTGGGGCCCCGGGGGGCGGGGCATGGGCTGCCGTCTTGAGCGGCGATTGGGGTGAGACAAGCTGAGGGGCTTTTGCTGCACACCTGCGATTGCGGGGCTTCTGCAACTGAGGCGTTGCTTCCTGTAATTATCCATCGTACTGGCGGGGCACGAGGTGCTTGAGCACACGTGGCAAGAGGTGCTGCTGCGTCCAGCCAGGACAGGTGATCGCTAGATTGCGGTGGATCTGGCGGCGCCAGGAAATGTGCTGTGCCCAGCTGCCTTGATGCAGCTTGAGCACGAAGGGCCAGGTGCCTGCCCTCAGCGGGCACACGGGGCTGAGTCACTGCACAAAGTTGCAGTCAAGCAGGCAGCACTTTGACCAGGATCAGCAAGGATACACGCGTCCCCGCAAGCGCGCTTATGCGCGAGGTGCGTAAGCTCATCTGCCCTCACATTACCTACAATGCAATAGCCTTGTGCTGGCCATCGCTCGCCAGATGTGCCTCAGGAGAGGCCTGTCTGTTGACCTGCTCACAGCACCCCAGCCCACAATTCACATCGGGAGGACTCGAGACTGCACGGCACCCCACCAGCCGCAGGTTGACAGCAGGTTGACAGCAGGTGACCTTTTGTTACACTCAACAGGAGATATGCCCCGGCCTGTCAAGTCACTCCAAGGCGGACGCATGGGCTCTGGTGTGTGGTGACTTTGGTACCAATTCGGCGCTAAAACGGCTGGTCTCCTTTTTCTATCTAGAGTGTGGGCGTGCCGGTACAAAGGTGCCAAAGACATCACTAAGGCGCGAGCCGCTCTCAACGCCAGGAGGGCGCTGCGCTGCGCACGCGCATCCGCGCCGGCCGAGCAAATCAGGTGCCGGCGGAGGGACGAGGGGCGAAACCGGCTCGCAACAGCCGGCGGGCAAAAACGACTGGGACGGGGGGGGACAGGCTTCTGCAGCGGGGTGGCAGCATGCAGGCGGACGAGGCGATTGGATGGGCTGGAGGAAGCTACTGAAGCAGGGGGCACTAGTGGGGCCTACACGACTTGGGTTCTTGAGGGGACAGGTGATCTCCCGCGCCCAGGCGTAGACGATGACGTTGACGTGCCCAGGCTGAGGCACGCTCTTGGGTGCGCGGCAAGCCGCCCGCCTGCGCTCCCCCCCGCGCGGCCATGGCAGGGGGGTGCCCTGCTAACACAGGGGTGCCGGGGGTGGCCGCTTGCTCCCACACCTTTACCTCGGCCGCGCTGGGGGCAGCGGGGCGTAGCTTGCTGCAGATGGCGCCAGCCGCCGCGCGCGGCATGGGATTGTTGGCTTGCCTCTATACCAAGGCTCGGCGCCACGTTGGGGCAAGGGTGAGGGTCTTCAAGCCGAGGCGCCGGGGCGCGGACACAGCAGTGCGGCCCTACAAGTATCTGGTTCGCCCCAAGCTGCCCTGCCGCTGGTGCAGCGCCCCAGGGCCCGCAAAGCCCCCGGGTGCGGCACCCACGCCTGCGGTGGCCGCCGTCAGGGCCTCCTGGCCAGAGGCCAGCTTGCCCAATGCCCCGCCGCCGCCGCCGCCGTATTCG
>NW_014013106.1:3147-25895 GCF_000611645.1 Monoraphidium neglectum | reverse complement strand
CTGTTGGCCCAGCCGGCTGATGCCCCGCTGTTGGGGCTTGAGCGGTTGGTAAGCGCCCAAGGGCGGCGCTCCACGCGTGCAAGCCTGTATATCATCGCTGGGTTTACCTGAGTAACCTTCCCCCTGCCCACCGCCGCAGCGCTGCCGCCCGCAATTTGGCCAAGCTGTTGAGCTTATTTGACGCAGTTTACTCTATCTCTGCACCTCCCCCACCATTATAATAGGCCGTCCAGGTGAACACAAACCACTTGCGCCCCTGCCCTTCCAACAACCCGACCCTTGGGTGTGGCTCCCCAAAGTGCAGCAGGCAAGCGTGCCATGTGCAGTGTGTAGGCAGCAGCTGCACTGCTGCTACATGCAGGTTTCAGTACGCAAAATGGCGCGAGCAGCATTATGCTCACCCAGTTGTCAACATCGCTGAACGTCATAAATAAGACTTTTTGGCGGCTTGGCGGTTGCATCAGTTGGTGGTTTGAACAACATGCTTGAAGTGTGTGGCTTCCCAGCTCGTCTCCAAGTGGCGGCTGCGGGTATTGACTCCACCCTCCATGCTGACCGTGTCGCTCCCGCTTCGCCAGAGGGTCTGTTGAGCTGAATTATGGCACATTTCCTCAGCCCCAACGCTGAGACTACTAGCGCGTGTATGGGTGCGTGGTGCAATAATCTGCCGCTGGGTTTCCCCGCACTGGCCCCAGAAGAGTGCACCAGTACAGTTGCTGGTAGCGTTGGATCTGATTGCATCTGTAGATTTTGAAATCTGATTACAGAGGTGTCCGCTGCTGGGGGGGGGGGCACGCTTGAATGGCGAGCAGGGCGAGGCGCGTTTCGCTAGGGTGCCCCGTCGCGGCGGCTTGCAGGGACACTTGTCAGAGGTCGCAGCCGCAATTGCTCGGCTCGATCATGGCTGCAGCGGCAGCAAGGGGTCATCAAACAGGAACAGGCCAGCAGGCCACATCCATGCACAGGCTCGAACCGGGATTGCAGTAGGAAGGAATCTGGTCAGCTAAATCAGCCTGCCCCGCCAACACGGCGCACACTGCGGCACAAAATCATCTCAGCACACAACTTGCGGGTTACGGCCGTCGTCTCACATCGCTCCAAAAGTCAAATGCCACACCACCCACGACCTGCAAGCCCGCCACCCAGCAGCCGACCACACAGGAACCCCTGTGAGCTGCCGCCGCCTCGGCGCTGCGCACATCACTCCAAATTCGCGGCCCCGCGGACTGCGCAGGCGGCAACCTCAGGTCCCCCGGGGCCGTCCGTCCGGCGCCGGTCACTCGTCCATGTTTGCAATCTCCAGCGCGAAATCGTCGCGCTCCACCGACGCCGAGTTGGGGTCGAGCGCAGCTTCCTGGAAGGCGCGGCCGAACTGGAGCTCGTAGACCTCGTCCTCGTCAGCGACCTCGAGCTCGCAGTCGCCGACGGGGTAGGCCACGCACATGAGGCCGTAGCCGGCGTCCCGCAGCTCCTGGCTGACCCCCAGGGCCTCAACCTGGGCAGGATGAGATGGGGTAGGGCGGGACCAGAATGTTGAGTGGATAAGATGTGGTGGAAGGGTGTCGGTTGACGGTGCGGCATGCGGTGAAACCGAATGGCTGGTGGGCGGAATCAGTCGGATGAGGGGGTCGCATGCAGCACAATCCGGCGGCACAGGAGTGCCGGCCGAAGGGCGGCAAGGACCAGTGCATTTGCTGCAGCCTTGAACAGCGGCGCACGGAGGCTGACTGCGCATGCGCTCTGCAGCACAGTGCGCAACCCAGCCTTGGAGGCGCCCCACAGCTGCCCGCCGCCCCTCCAGGGGCCCCCACCTGTCGCAGCTCCCCTGACTTGACGCGGACGGCGCAGGCGGTGCAGCAGCCCATGCGGCACGCATAGGGCAGCTCCAGGCCCGCATCCTCCGCCTCCCACAGGATGTACCTTGAGGGGTTTCGAGAGCAGGGAAAGGCAGGGAGGCTTCAATGATTTGGGAGGTTGACGGCGGCATAGCGGCGGGGTCGGCGAGGAGCCGGAGGCGGCAGGGTGGTCGCCCTTCAGGGTTGAAGGCGGCCGCAACGGTGGGGGAGATAGGTGCTGCTCCATCATCAAACGGCTGCATTCCAGCATCCGTGAGCCGCGGACGGCAACCAACGCGATTACCATTTCACGCTGGGCTCCTGAACACGCGGGGCCAGCCGGCCGTCGATCCCCTTTCGCTGGCCGCGGCCGGCCCCCATCCCCTGCACCCTGCTCTGCCCCCGCTGCGCCTCTGCCGCGCCCCTGGATCCGCGATAGGGCGCACCTGTCCTCTGGGACGTCCACTGTCACTGTCTGCCCGGCCTGGGGGTTGTGGATGACCACCGTGTGGCGCGGCGCGTCGCCCGCCGACGGGCCCTCCCCGGTGCGGAAGCCGGCCGTGCCGCCCCAGTGCACGGCACGGCCGCCCTGCAGATGTTGTTTGAGTTGAAAAAACCCAGCGGTGAGGCTGGGGCGGAGGCAGCTAGGAGGTGGGCCACTTGCTGGACTAGAAGGGTCGAGTAGCAGCTCATGCGCCAGCTCCGCGCCGCGCGCAGTAAATGGACGGGGTGCAAGCGAGCAGACCCGTCGAGGACAGCCTCGGCCCTCTTTCATGGTTTTGCATCACCCATCAAACTCCACACACGCCACACCACGCGCTCGCCGCCATCAAACAGCGGCGGCACGCAGCGAAATTCAGGACAGGCGTCAACCCTGTAGGTCACGTCTTCGCCTCGGCGCGACTGGCCGCTTCTGCCCGAGACCCCCTCTATCGCGCGACTCAGGCAGCCCCCATGGTCGCCTGCCGGCGACCCCCGCCTGCCGGCGACCCCCGCATCACGTGACTCAGACGTGACTCACGATCAGCCGCGATCCCGAGTTAAACTCTTCCTCTACAAACAGGTCGACGGTCCCGTCCGCCTCGTACTTCGCCCGCCATTCCGCGGTCGTCATGCGCGAGATGGAGGGCGGGCGCCGCCCCGAGGTGGACGCCTCGCCGCTGTCCTCGTCGGCGGCTCCGCTGGCGGCGGCCGGCGCGTCCTCGGGGACGCTGGAGTGCTCCTTGGGCTGTGGGGCGGGTGGGGTTGGGTTGGGGAGTCTGTTGGCATGACAGCTGTGGGTGGGTGGAGGCCATTGGACGAGGCAAGAGCCCGTGGCAAGGGCGAAGGTCGGCGACGGAGGTTGGTGCGGGGGCACCTCATGGAGGCCGCTCCTGTGCGCCATGGGGCTGCGGCGCCATTTCCAAACAGCAGGGGGCTGCGCCGGCAGCAATGGCGACGGTGCGGCGCACGCAGCGCGTGCGCGCGCGCGGCGTTACCGCAGCACATCGCACCTTGATGCCGCCACTGTATGTCAGCCCAATGGGCCCGAGCGCGTCACCCAAACCAGACAGCTCGCCAAGTAGACCCTTGTCCGCCTTCTTTACGGCCGTACGCTCCTTCACCGGGGCCTCAGGGGCCTCTGCGCGGACCACCAAGCGCCTGGCAGCGACCGGGCGCTGAAGACCGATTTGTTTAGCACTTGCAAAAGACTTTGAAGACATTGTCTGCCTCATGGCTGCTGCGACACGATGGTTGGTGTCGAGGTCACGTAGGTCACGATCACGCGGAGGCTTCTATGCGCAGGGTGCGTATTACTTCGCGACAGCAGAACGTGTAATTATGCTCTTCTGGTAGGGAAAAGGCACGTTTCGATTGTCCACCGTCGGCCAGATTCTCATCTCGCACGTAGCGCCTGCAGAGCTGCCGCTGCGCGTCGCGCTCTGGGCGGGTGCCTGCGTTGCCACCGGGCGTCCAACCAATAATATCGCGCGGCCGGGCCCAGATGGCCGCCACCAATGCATGCTATGCTGCGACTTGCATCGCAGCATAGCAGCTATACCGTACAGCTCCGTTCTTGCAACCATCACTGCTACATCCTGCAGGTTGAGGCCATCACGTGAACGGCAAGGCGCCCAACGCTGTCATCCTGCACATCACAGTGGGTCAGTGCATCACCATAGTGTACTCCTTGTTTACAGACCCACTACTAGAGCAGCCTGACGCAATAACAATCGCACCCGGCAGGGGCCAGGAATGACTAGGGCTGAACATCTTGAAATGTCTGGGGCAACAGGGGCGGGGAGGGGACATCGCCCGCCGCATCACCGACCCAATGTGACATCCACGCTCAACACCGCTGCTGCAAGATCGGCCCCTCACGGTGCCAGCAGCGCGCGCGACGGCGCGGCGGCTGCCGCGCCCGGTCCTGGGAGCGCTTTGACCGCGCCATGCAATCAAGGAAGGTGTCATCGGCAAGCAACCAGCGCCAGGGTTGTGACAATCGGGCCTCCTGCATGTTGACCTCAACACAAATCGTATGCCATGTCATATGTCGCATGGCAAACAATGGAGGTGGTGTGGATGGAGCTTCTGAGAGGGGGCATTGCTCACGGAAAAACGGAGAGTTGGGCAGTCCAGAACTAACACCGTCTAAAGCTCGGAAAACTATATCAGGCAAAACGGTGCTGCACCAGGCTTCCATTGCGGTCGGCAGTGCGCACATCCCCATTTGAACCCAACCTCTCGTGCCCCAGGCCGCGCTCAGTCGCTCTTCGACGTGCGCAGCGAGCTGCGCGCCTTGACGCCCGCCGACGACCCGGGCCTGCCACTCCCACCAGAGCCGCCCATGAGCGGCCGCCCCGCATCCTCGGCCTCGGCCGCCGCCTGTGCATCCGCCTCGGCCTGCGCGGCTGCCGCATCCTCCTTGGCCACTTCCTCCTCGGTCCCAAGGGACGCCCCCCGCACCCGCATGCTGCCCGCCGGCCCGACCACGACATGCTGAAAGCCGCCTGGGCCGCTAAATGACAGCTCTATCCCCCGTGCATCCCCACCAAGCGACCGCTGCTGCTGGTGCACCGAAAACCTTGGTGACGAAACCGCCGGCGCGGCGCCGCCGTCGGCGCCGCTGAACGGCGTGTGCTGCTGCTGTTGCTGTACCGGCGGCCGGTGGGCGCGGATCTGCGGGCTGCTTGCCACAGCGCCGCTGAGCGGCCAAGCAGGCACCTTGTCGCCCAAGCAGCTCAGCTTGTCCACGGACCCCACTCTCGACGCCGCCATCGCGGGCGACCCCGCGCCGCCGCCATGCCCCGCCGCGTGCGCCTCGGCCCACAGCCGCGATGCAACATAGCCGCCGCCCCCGCCGCCGCCGGGGCTGCCTGGGGGGTGCATGGCGCCTGCCACGTCGTCCATGGATGGCAGGCGTGTGCCCATCAGGGCGGCGGTGCCGGGCAGGAATGCGGCGTCCACTGTGTGCTCCACCACCTCCTCTTCCATTGTCCACCAGACGTCTGCGAGGACGGGCGCGAGTGAGGCAGATGGATTTGTGGGCGGGTGCGTGTGTGTCTGTGTGTGTGTGTGTGTGTGTGTGTGTGTGTGCGCGCGTGCGTGTGTGTGTGTGTGTGTGTGTGTCTGTGCGCGCCAGCCAGTCAGGCAGCACAGCTGTCGCAGCTCGCATGGGTGTCTGCGCCGCGCGTGCTGTGCCAGAGTCGTGCAGCTCTCGTGAGGATTGTGACTCGTCAGCAAGCAGATGACACAACACCGTGAGACCACGTGTAGAGCATGACTCACTCTATGCTACCTGGATCATACGGCCCCCACGCCCCTCTTGCTCACCATCGAGCCCAATGGCGTCAAACGGCTGCTCCAGATCAACAGCGATATTGTAGCTGGGGGGGGGGGGAGGGGAGGAAGCACCGGGTGGATGGGGGAAGTGGTGGCGCCCATGCGTCACTCCATGGTTGTTAGCTCGTGGATGCAGCACGTGACAAGGGCTCATTGCGCCGGCCTGTGGTGGTGGTGGTGGTGCTGCATGCCTACGTACCAGACCCCAGGCTAGAAGTACTGACAGAAGCCCTGCCTGGCCCGGCATGACTCACAGCAGCATCACGATGACTACGTACACGCCCGCGACCATGTAGCCGGCGGCGCAGGGCGCCAAGGGGCTGGGCTGCGTGCTGCAGTAGTGCGCGAAGAACGGCCCCAGGCACAGGCTGAAGACGTGCACCAGCACACCGTTCTGTTTTGATTGACGGGGGAGAGAGATTGGGAGCCGTCACCGCAGAGCACTACTGGACGCTTGAGGACCGCAAGGGGACGGGACCAACAGCGGTGGCTGCCGGCAGCAGCGGTTTGCACGCCGCGCATGCGTTGTCAGCGTCCCCGACACAAATAGGCAAGTGTACCTGAGAATCAATTGGTCCTTGTGTCAGCTGCACCACAGGACAACTTACAAAGTGCTCCCAATCCCACCCACACCCATGTCCTTGCAGAGGGCGCTGCACACGTCGGTACGCACCGCGTATCTCATCATGATGGGCGTTCTGTATTCGCGCAGCATGCGCAGCTCCTCCACGCCCGCAATCATGTACCGCAGGTACTTTTGAAGTGTGGGTGGGGTGGGGTGGGATGGGGATGCAGATGAGGGATGCAACGAGGGCATGACTCTTTGAAGGTGGCGTTGGGGTGAGATTTGACAAGCACCATCCAGGGTACTGGGCAAAGCCGCTTTCTCCACCACAACCTGCACCCCCCAGGCGCTGTCTAACACGCCACAGCCGGTATCCAGCCCTCAATGTCCCATTTGCTCTTCACTTGTCACCCCCATTGTTTTGCAGGCCCTGATGCACAAAGTTGGAAAACATGACAGACAGGCCCGCTGTGCTGCAGCCCCTTACCTGGTTGGTGCGGCTCAGGCCGCCCTCCCCGCCCCTGGTGTAGCCGGACCGCACGGTCAGCTTCTCGTTGAGCACGCTCATGCGGCTGAACGCCGCGTAGCACCGCCGCAGCGCCTCGGCGCCGGGGTCCTTTCTCCGCTGCTCCGCGACGATCTCGGCAAACGACACCTGGAGCTCTCGACGGGTGGTAGAGGTGTACGCACGTGTTGGGAACAGCATGGACGCTCACACTTCCAAAAACGCTTACAAATACAAACATGCAAACACCAACATGCAAACACACACACTTGCAAACACACACAAACACACACATGCAAGCACAAACACACACACACACATCCTGGTCGTGGCCACGCAAGCGCAGGGCAGGCATTCTGGCGTCGCGCCCACCTCGCTGGCCGCTCCAATAGAGCCGTCGTACCCGAACTCGCCCTCCTGACGCCGCGCCGCGTCGAATCGCGCCTCCGCGGAGGACTCGTAGTGGGAGTGGGCGGTGAGGAACTCGCGCACGGCGCGGCACAGGTCGGCCAGCAGCAGGCGGCAGGCGCGGGCGGCGGGCGTGAAGTTGTTTCCCATAGAGGCCGGGTAGTCGCAGTCCTGGGTGCATGGGTGGGGATACCGTACTTGACACTACATGAATGGCGGAGGCCATATACAGATGTGGTATACAGCAAGTACAAATGCTGCTTTCTCAGTCTGCACAAGAACTTTCCTGCTGGGCAAGGCTTCAGCGCGCTGCTGATGCCTGCACGGCTGCTGCCGGCCTGCTTTTTCTGAGCCGCGCATCCACACCAAATCTCTCCCTCGTCTGTGTCACCAAACAATGACACAGACACAACCATCACGCTTGCGCGTTTGGGACACACAAACACAAACCTGTGTCCAGTCCCTGTGCATGTAGTAGAGCCCCACCGCGCTGGCCTTGAACTGGGCGATGGTGGACAGCGCGCGCTCGCGGCGGCCAAATGCCGACTGGATCGCGAAAACCAGCGGGAACGTGGAGCTGCCATTGTGAAAGATGGTGAAGGAGCAAAGGGAACGCGCGGAGCAGCACATATGCAGCGGGGGCAGTCTCAGTGAGTGTGTGGGGCATGGGCATTCCATTCCAATGCGCGATGCTGCAGAGCCGCGCAGCACAGGACACAAAATGCTCCGGCCATTCCGTACCGCCGCAAACGCCGTGGACCTGCCACAGGTGTGATCATGCCATCGGCTACTACACCGTTGGCAACAGCCCAGGCGCAGGTCCTGCCTGTTGATAGCCGCGCACGGCTGCCCCAACAGCTCACCCCAGGGCGCAGAGCGAAAAGTCCATGTTGAACGTGAAGTGCAGGCGGTTGCACACGTGCACGGACAGGCACGCCAGCGCCAGCAACGCCAGCGTGTGCAGGTTGAACGTGTAAAGGACAGCCCTGAGGTCGGTGCGTAAGCAGCATGCGGCCAGGGGCGTGTCGCATCAGGGGGAAACAGCAGGATCGAGCAGTGCATCTTGTGCAGTGTGTGACATCACGCCGCCACTGCCCGTGGAAACTAGCACGGGTCTGAAGAGCGCCACAACGGCCCGCACCTGGTGTAACGCCTTGCCCTGAGCCCCATGTCACCGCGGAACCACAGTTTGGGGAGGAAAAATGCCTTCATCTGCAGGCGCGGCATTGCTGCGGCGCGTGCTGCTGCAGCGGCGCAGCGCCGCAGCCTTGATGTGCACCCGCGCGCTGTTGCACCACAGCGAGGCCCCCCGCTGATCTTCAAGCAATTTTCCTATTTATATCATCGTCTGACGAACGTTGCGATTTCTTCGCAGGTGCGCTGTAGACACTGCACGCAAGACGCAACGATGGCCCGGTCAAGAAGGGAAACGATGTGCGATAGTGTAATATGCCGAAACCTCAGGTGATGGATACCAGCTGTGCAAATCGCCCTTGAGTTGCCGGCTATGACGTACCCGCCCACAGGCCGCTACTGTACACACCCGGCTCAGCTTGCGCAGGCCCTGGCTGAGCTGGACTACGCACACCGCCTGCTGTGCATTGCGCTGATGCTGGCCGTTGGCTGTATGCTGGATCGTTCACAGGGGTCTCCAGACGAGCGGAGCAAATCAGGGAGCTGGGCAGCAGGGAGTGCACACAAGGACACTTTGGCAGCAAACCTTGGGCCCGCTGCGCACCCTTGCTGAGCGAGGCTGAATTACAAACAGGGGCTTCAATAAAAAGGAAAAGGAAACTTCAGCCGGCATGTCTGCCGTTGATCCCCAGAAGCACCAGGCTCCTCCATCAGCCACTTCTCAGAGCAAGCATAAAGCTCGATGCACAGCCCCGGCCGCGTCAGCTGGCGCACCAGCGCCTCCGCCCAGGGCCCTGCCGGACGGCCGCGGCGGCTGCCACCGCCATCAACGGCCTCAAACGAAGGCAGCCGCAGCCTCGCGTTGCGTAGCCGCGGCGGCCGCAGCGCGCCCGCCAGCGGCGCCGCCAGGCCCGTTAGCAGGGCGGGGGTCAGCGCCAGCGGGGCTTCGCGGCTGGACGCATCATTCTTGTTGTACATGATCACACCCGCAGATTCGCACAGCTTCAGGTCAAGCTCCTCCAGGGCCACAAACCTTGGCATGCACGTACGCAGACAGTCCGGCAGCAATTCAAAGTCCGACGCGCCGGCGATGAACGCGCAGGGGTCAAGGGAGAGGTGCGCCAGGTGAGGCCCCAGGCGCTCTGCAAGGACGGGCAGGGCGCCGCCGACGTCGAACCACGCGCCGCCGCCAAGGTGCAGCGCCCGCAGGTGCGTCCAGGCCGCCGCCCAGCCGCGCAGGGCGGCGGGGCCGGCCGCCAGGTCGGCGCGATGGGGGGTCGAGTCGCACGTCAGGCTCACACACAGCGACCGCAGCGCTGGCAGCCGCACGCCCGGCGGGCCGAGGTACGTCACAGCCCCGCGCCTCGGCGGGGCGCAGCCGTGCGCGGGGGGGCTCTGGACGGCGGCGCCGCAGGCCGCGTCTTCGTCAAACGAGGGGCCGCAGCAGTCGGCGTTGCCGCGGAGGTCGGACGCATCGTATCGCGTTGTCGAGCTGAAGTAATAAAGCACGTTCACCAGCTCCAGCTCGCGAAGCGAAGGGTGGTCCTGCCAGCAGCCGGCGCCGTCGCCCACCGAATACTCTTCGTGCGTCAAATGCAGCACCTCCAGCGCTGGCGCCACCCGCTTCAGCCAAGCGACGGCGGGCATGCCCGGCGGGTCCTGGCTGCAGGCGATGCGAAGGCTCCGCAACGCGGGCAGCGCGGCGGCGCAGTCGTTTTTGAGGGATAAGCTCCATTCTGGAAGGTCGAGAGATTCCAGGCCTGGAAAGGCATGGGCAATCGCCTCCCAGTCGTCGCCCATCATCTCCATCAAGCCACACCAGTCTTCTCCCCTGCACGGCAGATGCAAACACAGACAGCAGCGGCGCGACAGCACCCTTGGCATGAGACGTTTCTCACCATGCAGCCCAACAGTCCGTCATGTGCAACAAGATACGTGCGCGCATCCGCTTTCGACGGTCCCTGGACATCAGCATGGGCTTCATCTTCGCAATTATGGACCCCCATTACGCCCCTGCCGCGCGCCCACAGCCTCCCACCCGTTCGCCCTCCCTCACCCGTCGCCGACGCCCCGCAGCCGCCTCACGCCCGGCGCCACTCCCACGCGCAGCAGTGCGTCCCCCAGGGTGCCGTGCCCGCCGTGCACCACTACCTCAAGCTCCCGCAGCGCCGGGCATGCGCCGAGGGGCGCCGCTGTAATGTCCTCAACCAACGGCACCCGCAGCACCGCAAGCCGCGGCAGCCGCGGCAGCGCCTCCAGCATTCCGCAGAGGGCGTTCGCGTGCGCTATGCTGCTCGGCGCGCGGGAAGGGTTTGCCCCCACCTCCCAGTCCCATCCTTGCCCGCAGACGTCAAAGCGGAGCTCGGTCAGGCCTGTCAGAGCGGCGAGCGCTGCGCAGACGCCGGCCCGTGGCTTGAGCTGCTTGCATCCGCCCTCTGCCCCATCCTTTGCAGCCGCCGCCGTCGCTGCTGTTGGCCTTCCCTCCAGCTCCGAAGGCGGCCATTCCTCAATGTCTGATCCAGAATCTGAGTCTGATGCAGAGTCCAGAAGGCCGGGTCGGAAGACGTGCCACACCGGCTCGACCGACAGCCGCTTCAGGCTGCGCGCCGCGGGTGCCAGTGCCCGCAGCGACGCCGGCGCCAGCGGCGCGCTGACCGCTTCGAGCCGCGGGCACAGCCGCACCAGCGCGGCGAGCAGCTCAGAGGGCTCCTCCATCTTCATTCCTTGGTTGATGTCGAGTTCTTTTATGCCCGGCCAGCTGCCCTCCGTGCAGGCCAGCAGCTGGGCCTCGCCGCCCCACTTCGCGGCATCACGCCCGCCGTGCAGCTTGACACAGGCCGCGGCGGGGAAGCATGCCGCGAGTGCCGGCGTTTTGGCGAGCGGGAGGCCGCAGCATCGCTGGCCTCGAGTCAGATCGAGCGTGACTGTCCGCAGCGACGCATTTACTGCACGCCGCAGGCGCCAGCAAGCTCCACGCACGGCAGCTCGTTGCTTGCGGCCAAGGTGCAAGAATACGAGCTCTAGTGCCGCGTCGGGCAGGTCCAAGATACGTTGAGGGTCCATTATTCGGCCACGCGGGCAGATCGTGATCCACACCTACGTACCGTACTGTACTTCTGTTTCTGCCTCGACCTGAAGTCACAATTGATGTCAGAAAAAAAACGGAAGATGGACATGAATCTGTTGCTAAAGCTGCATCCGGCGCGAGGGCACTGAGGCACTACGGTTTGTGCAAGCCTGTTGTTGACCCAAACCCATTGCCCTCCTGCGTGCCCTTCCTCTGTCGAGCATGCCTCGCGTCCACCTTGCATGTCTTACTCTCTTGTATTCCTGGAACACATGCAAACCGCCTGTCGATTGTGATCATTGGCGCAGCACGCATGCATGAAGCTGAAGCGATGCGCGTGCGTCATCCATGACGTCCGCAAACCCAGCGCCAGAAGCACAGCAATCGCCCGCACAAACCCCGCCGCAGTGCTAGCATGCTGCAAGATAATTGATTACTGCCCAGGAAGTGACACACCCCCGCTCAGCACACTGGCCACACCACCGCCGCTGCCAGCCACAGCGGCTGCGAAAGTTTGAATGCTGTTAGCTCCCCCTCCCTTCCCCCACCTCAAAGTCAAACCGCAGCTTTCATGCACCGCCGGCTGCATGTGCTGTGCGCACTGCCTTTCATCTGCACGCTGCGATGCAGCCGTCCGCAGGTCGATCTACATACCTCATCACCTGCCTATGCTTGCACATGCACTGGCTGAGCCGAACCACACACCCTGCCTTCTGTGCATGGAGCTGTTGTCAGCTGCGAGCAGGATGCTGAATCATTGACATGGGTATCCAGAACACCGTAGCAAATCAGGAATCTAGGCGCTAGGGGTGGCATGCAACGCTTTGAGCGACAAGTTCGCGGTCCCAGGCGCACCCTCAAATCTTGACCAGGCTGTGTTACAATCAAGGGTGCGCGGCCGGCACATCCACCGTCACTCGTTGGAATTATCATGCTCGTCCAGCCACTGCCCAGAGCAAGCATAAAGCTCGATGCACAGCCCTGGCTGTGTCAGCTGGCGCACCAGCGCATCCGCCCAGGGCCCTGCTACACGGCCGCAAGGGCTGTCACCAGCGCTGCCGGCGGCCTCAAAAGCAGGCAGCCGCACCCTCGCGTTCCGCAGCCGCGGCGGCCGCAGCGCGCCCGCCAGCGGCGCCGCAAGGCCCGTCAACAGGGCGGGGTTCAGCGCCAGCGGGGCGTGGCTGCTCCATGAATCACTCATGTTGCTGTCCAGCACACCCGCGGCTTCACACAGCTCCAGGTCAAGCTCCTCCAGGGCCACAAACTTTGGCATGCACGTGCGCAGGCAGTCCGGAAGCGAGCCAAAGTCCGACGCGCCGGCGATGAACGCGCACTGATCAAGGGAGAGGTGCGCCAGGTGCGGCCCCAGGCGCTCCGCGAGGACGGGCAGGGCGCCGCCGACGTCGAACCACTCGCCGCCGCCGAGACGTAGCGCCCGAAGGTGCGTCCATGACGCCGCCCAGCCGCGCAGGGCGGCTGGGCCGGCCGCCAGGTCGGCGCGGTGCGGGGTCGCGCTGCATGTGAGGCCCACGCGTAGCGACCGCAGCGCGGGCAGCTGCGCGACCGGCGGGCCGAGGTCTGTCAGAGCCGTGCGCCTCGGCGGGGCGCGGCCGCGCACATGGGAGACCTCGGCGAACTCGTCCCAGCGGGGATCGCACCCGTATTCGCCGTCAGACGATCCGCCGCCGCAGAAGTCGAGTTCGTCGTAATAGCACGTAGGCGGCAAGCTGAAGTAGTAAGGCACACTTGTCAGCTCCAGCTCGTAGAGCGAAGGGTGGCCCCGCCAGCAGCCTGCGCCGCCACCCGCCCAATCCATCGCGTCTGTCAATTGCAGCACCTCGAGCGCCGGCGCCGCCCGCTTCAGCCAGCCGCCGGACAGCAGCCCCGGAGGCGCCTTGCCACAGGCGGCTCGCAGGCGTAGCAGCGCGGGCAGCACAGCGGCGCAGCTGTTTGTGAGGGACAACTCCCATCCGGAAAGGTCGAGAGTTTCCAGCCCTGGGAAGGCACGGGCGATCGCCTCCAAGTCACCGTTGATCGCCTCAGGCGCGACCCCTTCATATCCCCTGCGCAGTGGGCGGCAGCGGCGGGATGCGCCCTTGGCATGAGATGTTTGGCCGCTTATGACCCAAACTTGTCACTCGACACCGGTCATGCGCACGAGAGGCGCACCCACAGCAAATTTCAACAGCCTCTGAACATCACCTCATCTCTTTCGTGCCCTCGTTGCGCCCCGCCCCGCGTGCCCGCAGCCTCCCATCTTCTTCCCCTCCCTCACCGGTCGACGACGGCCCGTAGCCGCTTCACGCCCGGCGCCACGCCACCGCGCAGCAGCGCGGCACCCAGCCGGCCGCGCCCGGACTGCACCACCACCTCGAGCTCCCGCAGCGCCGGGGACGCGGCGAGCGGCGCCGCCGGGACGCGCTCGACCAGGGGCACCTGCAGAACAGCAAGGCGCGGCAGCCGCGGCAGCGCCTCCAGCAATCCGGTCAAGGCCTCCGCGGCGTCCGTGATGCGCTGCGTGCCGGAAGGGTTCGTCCCCGGCTCCCAGTCCCATCCCTGCCCGCAGACGTCAAAGTGGAGCTCGGTCAGGCCTGTGAGCGCGGCGAGCGCTGCGCAGACGCCGGCCCGCGGGTCGAGCTGCTCAAGTGCGACCTCCAGCCCATCCTTTGGTGCTGCCGCCGCCGCTGCTGCTGGCCTTGCCTCCAGCTCTGAAGGGGGCCCTGGCTCAATGTCTGATCCAGGATCTGAGTCTGATGAAGAATCCGATGAGAACAAGGCCAGCTGGCGCGGCGATTGCAAGGAGCGCCTATCGAGCGCGAGCGCCAGCCGCCGCAGGCTGCGCGCCGCGGGCGCCAGCGCGCGCAGCGCCGCAGGCGCCAGCGGCCCACCGGCCGCTTCGAGCCGCGGGCACAGGCGCACCAGCGCGGCGAGCAGCTCAGAGGGCTCCTGCTGCATCATTTGCTGGTTGATGTGGATTTCTTTTACGCCCGGCCAGCTGCCCTCCATGCAGGCCAGCAGCTGGGCCACGCCGCTTTGCTCTGCGGCGCCAAGCCCGCCGCGCAGCTTGACGCAGGCCGCAGCGGGGAAGCGCTCTGTGAGAGTTGCCGCTTCGGACGCTGGGAGGCCGCTGCATCGCTGGCCTGGAGTCAGGTCGACCGTGACTGTCAGCAGCGACGCATTTACAGCACGCCGGAGGCGCCGGCAAGCACCACGCACCGCGGTTCGTTGCTCGCATCTAAGGTGCGAGCAGATAAGCACTAGTGCCGCTTCCGGCAGGTCCAGCATGCGATGAGGGTCCATGACGGGCAACGCGCGCAGATCTTGATCCACGCCTACTCCTGATTCCGCCTGGACTTACAAGTAACAATTGAGTCTCACACGATGTCTTACACAAAGCGGTAAATGGGCCTGGATCCATGCCCTAACCTGCATCGGGCATGCCACAGTAGGAGTAGTCCACTCTGACACCGCACATGCATGCATGCGCGCCTGTTGCTGACCGACACCCATCGCACTCTCGCCACCTTCCTCTTTAGGGCCTACCTCGCCCCAGTCATGCATGTCTTGATCACTTTCGCTGCCAGAGTACATGCGGGTCAACTGTTGCTCAGGATCTCTCGCACAGCCCACATGCATGAAGCCCAAGGGATGCGTGCACGTCATGCACAAAGCCGCTTTTACAGCACCGGGCCAGCCTGGCGCCAGCAGCACAGCAATCGCCCGTAGAAACACTGTCGAGTCAGGCAGTACTAGCATGCTGCAAACAGGTTGATTGGTGCCCCCCAGAAAGCGCTGCCGCCCTGCTCAGCGCCCCGGCCATGCCACCACGGCCGCCGGCCACAGCAGCTGCGAAATATCAAATGCCGCTCGCTCCCGCTGCGCCACCTCAAACTCTACCTGCACCTCTTTCGCACCGCCAACTGTGTGTGCTGTACGCACCCCTTGGCTGCGATGCGACCACCCACAGGCCGCTAACCACCTAGCTCAGCTAGCGCAGGCAGGCACTGCCTGAGCCACGCAATGCGCGCTGCCTTCTGTGCATTAAGCTGATGTCAGCTGCAAGCTGGACGCTGAATTGCTGACAGGGGTATCCAGACCAGCACAGTAAATCAGGAAGCTAGGTAGCGGGGGGTGCATGCATCGCTTCGGGCGGCACGTTATGGGTCCTGTGCGCACCCTCATCTGCGAGCCAGGCTGGTTTACAATTAGCGGTGCGAAAGGGGCGTATCCGCCATCACTAAACGGAAGGATCAGGTTCGTCCGCCCACTGCCCAGAGCAAGCATAAAGCTCAATGTGCAGCCCGGGCTGCGTCAGCTCCCGCACCAGCGCCTCCGCCCAGGGCCCGGCCGCATGGCCGCAAGGCCCGCCACTGCTGGTCGCGGCCTCAAACGAAGGCAGCCGCAACCTCGCGTTCCGCAGCCGCGGCGGCCGCAGCGCGCCTGCCAGCGGCGCCACCAGGCCCGTCAGCAGGGCAGGGGTCAGCGCCAGTGGGGCGTGGCTACTCCAAGGGTCACTCACGTCGCTGTCGAGCACACCCGCACCTTCACACAGCTTCAGGTCAAGCTCCTCCAGGGCCACAAACTTCGGCATGCACGCGCGCAGGCAGTCCGGCAGCGAGCCAAAGTCCGACGCGCCGGCGATGAACGCGCACGGGTCAAGGGAGAGGTGCGCCAGGTGCGGCCCTAGGCGCTCCGCAAGGACGGGCAGGGTGCCACCAATGTCATACCACTCGCCGCCACGGAGGTGCAGCGCCCGCAGGTGCGTCCACGCCGCCGCCCAGCCGCGCAGGGCGGCGGGGCCGGCCGCCAGGTCAGCGCGGCGCGGGGTCGCGCCGCACGTCAGGCCGATGCGCAGGGAGCGTAGTGCAGGCAGCCGCGCGACCGGCGGGCCGAGGTCTGTCAGAGTCGTGCGCCTGGGCGGGGCGCGGCCGCGCGCAAAGGGGTACTGGGCGACGCCGCCGCATCGGAGATAGAATTCATCATCGGACGATCCCTCGCAGCAGAGGTCAAATTCGTCGTAATAACACGTGGGCGCCGAGCTCAAGTAGTAGGGCACACTTGTCAGCTCGAGCTCGCGGAGGGCAGGGTGGCCCTGCCAGCTGCCGGTGCCGTCACCCTCCCAGTCCACGGCGTCCACCAACTGCAGCACCTCCAGCGCCGGCGCCGCCCGCTTCAGCCAGCCGCCGGCCAGCAGCCCTGGAGGCGCCTTGCCGCAGGCGGCGCGCAGGCTCAGCAACGTCGGCAGCGCGGCGGCGCAGCCGCTTCTGAGGGATACGTCACAGTCTGGAAGGTCGAGCGTCTCCAGCCCAGGGAAGGCATGGGCGATGGCTTCCAAGTCACTGCCGGTCACCTGGGGAGCGCCCCCGTCATCTTCCCTGCACGGCGGACGGCAGGCGGCGGCACGGCGGCGTGCCCGGGGGCGAGGGTTGGTGTCACCCCTACACCCCAGCTTCAGCGCTGCCTGACAGCCTGGCATGCGCGGCGAAAGGCGTGCGCACCAATTTGTTTTTACAGGGCTCCCCCGTCGCATCCCCGCCGCGCGCGCCCACAGCCTCCCATCTGCTTGCCGTCCCTCACCAGTCGGCGGCGACCTGCAGCCACCTCACGCTTGGCGCCACCCCCGCGCGCTGCAGCGCCGGCCCCAGCACGCCGCGCCCGGACTGCACCGCCACCTCCAGCTCCCGCAGCGCAGAGCACGCGGCGAGGGGCGCCGCCGGGATGCGCTCGACCAGCGGCACGTGCAGGACCGCGAGGCGCGGCAGCCGTGGCAGAGCGTCGAACAGCCCGAAGACGGCGCCAGCGCCAGCGCTGCCGCGCAGCATGCCGGCGCGGTCCTCCTGCAGCTGCCAATCCCAACCCTGCCCACAGACGTTGAAGCGCAGCTCGGTCAGGCCTGTGAGCGCGGCGAGCGCCACGCTGACGCCGGCCCGTTGCTCCAGGTGCTTACGTTCGCCGTCTGGCCAGTCCTTTGTCGCTGCTGCCGCCGCGGCCGCTGCTGCTGCTGTCATTCCCGGCTCTGACGACGGCCCTTCTTCGATTTCCGATCCAGGGTCTGATTCTGACCAGCAATCCCACTCAAAAGAGACGGGCTGGCGCGCTGGCCGGAAGGAGCGCCACTCGGGCACGAGCGCCAGCCGCCGCAGGCTGCGCGCTGCAGGCGCTAGAGCGCGCAGCGGCGCCGGCGCCAGCGGCGCGCCGACCGCTTCGAGCCGCGGGCACAGGCGCACCAGCGCGGCGAGCAGCTCAGAGGGCTCCTGCTGCATCAATTCCGAGTTGATGTCGAGTTTTGTCACGCCCGGCCAGCTGCCCTCCGCGCAAGCCAGCAGCTGGGCCACGCTGCCCCGTCGCTCCGCGGCACCAAGCCCGCCGCACAGCTTGACGCAGGCCGCGGCGGGGAAGCGCGCCGTGAGCGTTGCCGCTCCGGCCGGTGGAAGGCCGCAGCATCGCTGACCTGGAGTCAGGTCGAGGGTGACTGTCCGCAGCGACGCATTTACTGCACGCCGCAGGCGCCAGCAAGCACCCCGCACGGCGGCTCGTTGCTTGTAGCCAAGATGGGAGCATATGAGAACTATTGCCGCTTCTGGCAGGTCCAAGATGCGATGAGGGTCCATCGGTTCGGCCACGCGCGCAGATCGCGATCCACACTGCTCCAGTTTCTGCCTCGAATTATGATACGAGTGACGATTGATGTCATGCGAAATAACGGAAAGTGGACGTGCACCTGTTGCTCAACCAGCATCCGGCGCACTGGCCCCGAGGCACTTGCTCATCTGCTGTTCAGTTGACCGCGACCAATCCCCATCCTGCGCTCCCTTCCTCTGTTGAGCCTGCCTCGCCTTCATCAAGCATGCCTTTGCTCTCTTCTCCTGCCAGGTAACATGCCGGCCAACTGTTGCTCAGGATCGTTGGCGCGGCGCACGTGCATGAAGTCGAAGCGATGCAGATATGTCGCCATCTGTCACTATGCGTTTACAGGATCAGGCAATCCCTGCGCCAGAAGCCCAGCAATCGCCCGCACAAGCCCCTTCAAGTTAGGCAGTACCAGCCTACTCCAAGAATATCAATCGCTGCCCCCCAGCAAGCACTGCCGCTGTGCTCAACGCCCCGGCCTCGCCACCGCAGCCGCCGGCCACAGCGGCTGCGACAGTTTGAACGCCTCCAGCTCCCCCTCCCCGACCTCAAATTCAAACCGCACCTCCCCCGTGCCGCCGGCCTCCGCAATACCTGCCGCCTTCGCGCCCTCGCCGTCTGCCCCCACCCCCGCCCCAGCCGCATCCACGGGGGCGCCGCCCCATATCTCCGTGCTGAGCTGGCGGTAACCAGGCGCGCCCTCGCTGAGGTGGCGGTCGTAGAACGCCAGGAGATCCTCCCTGGTGACCGCCGCCGCCGCATCCGCCTTGTGCTGGCGGCGCGCCCAGTCGAGGGAGCGGCGCTCGATGGGGCGCCAAGCGCGGGCGGTGGCGTCGCGCAGCGACTTGGGAGGCTCTAGGTAGCGGTCTTGGAGGGCCTGTTTTTGCATGAGGATCCACGGTGTGGGGTTGGAGGCGATGCACATGGGGTGACAGGTGCAAGGTGGGGCAATGCATAGTTAAAATCAAGCAGGCCGCGTGGCGAGACGAGGGGATGGTGGGGATGGCGCCGATGGTGTCTATGCCATGTGGCTTTCGACGCAGCCGAGGGCATGGGTGAGATGCGACTCGCGTGGGAAGCGTCCTGAGGGCGCGGAACAGGCGGGACAAGGTCCAGCCCGCAGAGTACTTCATCTGGCACTTGCGCCCCGCAAACCACCAGGAGAGCTTCACAGCAGCGCCCGCCCCTACCTTTGCCTGCAACAACATGACCACCACCACAAAGATCAAAACCTCAACACACAAAAGACTTCAAACCCCCATGCTACACCTGCAGACCCCACAGCAGATCCAATGCTCCCAATGCATAAAACATACCCCCACAAACCCACCCTCTTGTGGTTCTCCAGCTCCTCCTGGGGCATCCCCTCCAGCTGCCCCCGGAACGCAGCCAGCCACGCGCCTATCCTCTCTCCCAGCCCGGCCGGGTCCGTCCCCGGCGACTGCACGCGCACCGCCAGCGCGACCACGCGCTGCAGCGTCGACGCGTGCAGGCTGACGCTGTAGCCGAGGCGCTGGCGGGTGCGCAGCTCATGGAAGCAGGGGCGGGAGGCGGACTGGGTGAAGAGGTCGAGCAGCACGTGTTGGCGCACGTCGTCGGGGCCGATCTGGGGGCGGAGGTGCGCGCGCGCACGAGTGGCGTGCGTGCATGTGTGTAAGTGTGTGTGTGTGTGTGTGTGTGTAAGTGTGTGTGCGTGTGTGTGTGTGTGTGTGCGTGCGTATATACGGATGTGTGGACACACACACATCCTTTTGCTCGTCCACGTGTGTGCAATGGGGCACAGGCAGGGGGGACGGATATTATTCGACGCACAGCTGGTGCCGTCGATTCCACATGATTTCGCACGGTGCAAGCGCTGCGGCGGCGGCGCTCCGTCAACGCTCAGCTCTCAGCGCACACGGCCTTGCGGCCGCCGCATTTCTATCCCCCCAGCCCAGCCCCCCCCACCTGCAGGAGGTAGTAGATCGCGTGATTCTTGTTGGCCGGGTTGGGGTTGGCCGGGCGGTACATGACCGACACGCCCTGCCGGCCCCCCTCCAGCGCCCGCCCGCCGCCCACCCACGCCGCGTCCGCGCCCGGCACGCCGCCGGCGCTGCCCACCTGCTGCTGCTGCTGCTGCTGCTCCTGCTGCTGCTGCTGCTGTTTTGCCTGCTGCATCTCCGCCGTCGCCAGCGGCCGCCGCAGCCAGTCCCGCGCCTCGAGCGGCCACACGCTCGGGCTCAAATCGATCACCCGCCCGCGCGTCCACAGGCACGGGTGCAGCCCGCCCGGCCGCAGCGCGGACCGCGCGGCGCCGGCCAGGGCGACCGCCTCCTCGGCAGACAGATTCCCATACACCAGCATATCCAGGTGAAGCTGCCCCTCTGGACCGCAACCGCCGCCGCCGCCGTCGCCTGCCGCTGCAAAGGGCGCCAGCCGCCGCGCGGCGAGCAGCACATCGGTGGGCGTGGCGCGGGAGAGCGCGGCGAGCAGCTCCTCTACGTGGTGGTGGCGCGCCTGCAGGGCGTGCTCCGCCGCGTACTCGGCGTGCTGCCCCGGATTGTTGCGCCGCCAGTTTGTGAGCGCCTGGCGCAGGCGGCCGGCCATCGTGGGGAAGCGCTCCTCGACCTGGCGCAGAGACAGGCCTGGCGGGGCGGGGCGTGACAAGGGGTGGGACAGAGGGATGGGCTGTGTCTGACGTTTGCCGGCGGGCCGCAGCGTGCGCCGTGCAGCGGCCAGGTCCGTGCTACTTTGCGGGGTTGCCCGTCTCATGTCGGCGCCTGTGCACTCTCGACACACCAAACGTGACATCTTTGGAGGACGCGGCCCCATCCATTCAAAAACGCTCGGCCCCTCCCCGCCCCGGCTGTGAACGGCGCCGACAGCCGGCGCGCGCGCGCACCCGCCAGCGCGCCGAGCACGCGCGGCAGCAGCTCCGCGAGCACGTCCGGGAACCCGGACGCCGCCAGCTTGACGCCCGACTGCAGCGCCTCGAGCGAATAGTGGGTGCCCGCCGTCTCTGCAACATACACATCTGGAAGCAGCAGGTCCTCTACGATGCGCAGCAGCAGGCGGGTGGCGACGACGGCGGCAGGGGTCTCGTAGGCGGCGGGCGTCAGGAGGTGCAACTTAACATGGGCCTGCCGGTGTGGGCGCGAGGTCGGGGCTGAGTAATACATATGTACAAACACACATACATGAGGTTAGGATTTTGGGTGGAAGTTTATAGTCTGTGTGTGTGTGTGTGTATCACCGCAAAATCTAGCCTGAAGGGCTGCTGCCATGACAGTGTTGCTGCCGTCCGTGAAAAGTCGAGAGGCCTCCACAAGATGGGGTAGCCCCTGCACACAAGGCACCCGCCACCCTGCCCCCCACGAGCCCTTCCAGACCCTGCCGCCCCAGCAACGCATGCCGCCCCGCGTGCACGCGCCTTTGGTAGCCCAAAGCTGGTGTCCAGCTTGTGCCAGCAGGACAGCCCCGCCTCGTCCACCACCAGCGCCGGCGCCGCCCGCCAGTCCGGTGCCGCGCCGCGCGGCGCCCTGAGTGATAGGTCCCGCGGGATGCCCCAGCTCGCGCCCGGGAGGTGCAGCTCCCCCACCCGCGGCGGCCAGGGGCCAGGCGCCGCCGCGGCGCCGCCCTGCTCCTCCTCCTGCTGCTGCTGCCCCTGTTGCTGCTGCTCCTGCTGCTGCGGGCGCTCGGCATCGTGGGATACTGCCGAGGGCAGGCCGCCGGGCAGGCTGATGCTGCGCAGGCGCGGCATGTGCCCGCCCCCGTCCCCAGCAGTCCCCTCTTGGCCGGCGACTGCCGCGTCGCCGCCCGCCCCCGCCCCTGTCTGCCGCCGGCTGGCGCCGCCGTCGTCGGACGCCGCCAGGCCGGAGGCGCGCGGTGGCTTGCTAGCGGCAGCAGGGGTGACGCCAGCGTTGGCGTCGGCAGCGCAGTAAGCGGCAATCGCGTCTGCCATTTCTGGGTCCAAGGGGCTGATGCTGTAATCTGCGCCATACCATCTGCGATTCAGTTGTTGAAGGTGATGTACGGCATTAGTCAGGCGAACACGCGAGATGTGTAGTCAGCAGGCCTCCGAAAGCGCACCGCAGAGAAAATGCGCCCCACACATCTGCGCCCAGCAGCGCTTTCGCCGCACACGCCGTGCCCTCTGCCGCTGCCTCCCCCTTGACACGAGAGCCCATCCCTCTCTCGGCCCCACGACAGCCTCCAGCAACGGCGACCCCAAACCCCAGGAGCCCCTCTCATTAAACAGAACAAACGTTCCCCATAAGCTATGAACCTAGTATGCATGAATTGTCAACAGTTCACAGCAGTTTAAAACTCACCTCTCCTTGTTCGTCGCCGCGCCGACCCACCGCCTCGACGACCACGCCACCTGCGCGCGCCCCGGCTCCAGCAGCTCCACAAACCCCCTCGCCGCGCCCTCGTCGAACGCCCCGATCAGGGCGGGCCCCGCCAGCAGCGCCTCCGCTGGGTAGTAATGCAGGTTGTAGGCGGCGTCCCTGGCTGCTGAAAGAGGCTCAGGGGGGTCCCGCCAGTCGAAGCGGAGGGCCGCTAGGGCTGCTGCCTCCTGGTGGAGGGTCCGCAGGTCTTCCGTGCTGGCCGCGCGCAGGAGCTGCGGCGTGGGGTTGGGGGGGCGTGTCGAGCGGGGGCCGTGGGTGTGCCTGAGGGCGGCGGAGTTGACAAGTGTGTTGGCGTCTGGGTCCCTGCACCTCTGATGCAGGGGGTTGGCTGGCTGCCAGCCCTGCAAAATGCCACAGCAAAGCACACAGCTTTTGATGCACGGGCGAGCAAGAT
>NW_014013106.1:0-2358 GCF_000611645.1 Monoraphidium neglectum | reverse complement strand
ATCCACACGCGCGCACACACACACACTCTCTCTGTCTCTCTCCCCTCCCTCTTTCCCACCTCTTCCCCTCCCCTCCTCTCTGTTCTTCTGAACATGCAGGCACATGCACACACGGACACACAAACACACAGACGAACCCGCGCGCATGCACCCACCTGTATGGCGCGTGCAATGGTCCCCAGCACGTGCGGCACGTGGGTCTCCCCCTCCTCTGTCAGCTGCACGTCGATGCGCCAAAACATGAAGCCGCGTCCCAGCCGCACCTCCTCCCCCATGCCCGCCGACAGGGACTGCGGCGCAGGGCACGCAATTGCGAGCCCCGCCGGGGCGCGTTCGCGGCTCGAGGTGCATGCAGGAGCGGCATGCAGCAAGCCCAGCACTGATTGAATGGAGCGGGATGCTGTACAGTACTTACAAGCGGCTGGGGTGGTGGCATGCCGGCGTGCGTTTTGCAGGCGTTTGCAGAGTGTCGCTATTGTGCAATGTGCCAGGGGGCAAGGGGTGGGGGTCGGGGCTTTGCTGGAGCCTGCCCACGCACCTGGATGAGGCCCTGTCGCTTCAGCAGATGGGCGGCGCTGCCATAGGACTCGTGGCCCTGGAGGGGGGGGGGCATTCCAAAGGAGAAAGGGTTAGTGTCTCCTATCATGGGTGCCTGCGAGTGCATGCCAGGTGCATGCCGCCAGGGATGATCACCAGACGGCGGCGCAGACGCGCACCGGGCTGGGCGCCTCTCGCGCTGACCCGCCGCCGCCCTCCCGCCGCGGCGCCCCACCCTGTGAATCAAGCCGCCCCCGTCCGCCGCCCCTGAGGCGGCGCCACCCACCAGCGCGTGCCCCACTGCCCGCCAGGGCTTGCTTTCCGGGTGCGCCAGCGCGCCATATGGCACGAACCAGCTGAGCTCCAGCGACCGCAGGTCCCTCATCGGGGCCACCCTCAGCAGCGCGCCCCGCTGCTCCTCCCCATACACATCCAGCACCCCATACCGCCCGCTGCCCTGCCCGCCATCCGCGCCGGCCCCGCCCTCCGCGCCGCAGCCGCCGCGGGAGGCGTCCATCGCGCCGAAGGCCTCCCGTACGAAGCCCTCAAGGTCTGAGGGCGCCTGGGGGCCCACGACGGCGACGGTGGTCGCGGGCGCCAGGTAGGCGCGGCGCCAGAGGGCGCGCATTTCTGCGGCGACGTCGACGCCGGCCTCGGCGGGTGCATCGCGGAGGGTGGCAATCGAGCCGGTCGAGAACTGCCTGCGGGGGTTGGTGTGTGGGGTGCGTGGGGGAACGATGAGCAGGGTAGGGGGCGTTTGTTGGAGAATGTGCGAGAGTAGAAAGCCCAACCGGCAGGAAGTGATTGGGAAAGTGTCCCGGCTTGGAACGAGGGCAACTGCGTGCCGAGCACCTGGTGCAACCCCACTACCCAGCCAACATTGCGTTGCCAACATACAAACACGAGCACACGTATTCCGTTGTGCACACGCATGCACATACATGCAGACGCATGCACACACATGCACACACATGCACACGCATTTTGCACTCACCTGAATGGTGGCCGCCCCAGCGAGCGCCGCAGCTGCAGCAGCTTCCGCGAGTCGCTGTTGCAATTCCGCGAGTACTCTGAGTGCACGTTCTCCACCTCGCGCGCCGCGGCCTCCGGGCAGATCAGCGGCGCGGCCAGCATGGCGCCGAGGCGCGACAGCGCGCCATCTAGGTGGTGGGCGGCGACGCGCAGGTGGTACTGCGTGTGCACCATGTCTGGGGAAGCCAGGCGCAGCAGGGCAGGCAAGCGCGGGTCATGATGGTTGTATAAGATGTGTGTGTGTGTGTGTGTGTGAAGGGGGAACAAATAGGTGTGCTTCAAACCAGCTGCTCCGTGGCGGCTGGGCGTGGCAGGCGCAACGCATGAAGACGCGTGGAGCTGACCGATACGCGCTGGGGACTCTATGTCGATCAGGGGTCCGCTCTCTGCCCACGGCGTGCCCTGCGCAATCGCCGGCGCGCCGCCGCTGCTTGTCGTGCTGCCACCGCTGGCCCCGCTGCCGATGCGATTGCGACCCTGCGCGACTCACTGGTGGACGCGTTGCTGCTGCCGCCGTGCTGCGCCAGGAAGGCTTTGTATTCCTTCTCATCCGGGTATGCCTCTGAGCCCAGGTGCACGGCGTGCTCTAGGAAGTGGGCCAGCCCAGGGAGGGAGGGGGGGTCGTCAAAGTAGCCGGCCTGGGGTTGCGTGTGTGTGTGTGTGTGAGAGAGAGTGTGTGTGTGTGTGTGTTTGAGTGTATGCGCGCGCGTTTGTGTGTGTGTGTGTGTGTGTGTGTGTGTGCGCATTTGTGTGCGCGCGCACGTGTGTGTGTGTGTGTGTGTGTGTGTG
>NW_014013107.1:17531-25273 GCF_000611645.1 Monoraphidium neglectum | reverse complement strand
CCCGAGCCACGCTCACGCCGCCCCAGTAGTGGGCGCGGCTGGCCACATTGACGATGCGGCCGCCATCGCCAAAGGCGGGCAGCAGGAGGCGCGTCAGCAGGTATGGGCCGAGGTGGTTGGCGCGCAGGTGGCGGTCTGTGCCGTCTGGTAAGTTGGGAGGCCCCATGATGCCTGTTTTCGGGGGTGGAGATGGGGATGGGGCGGGGTTGTGACGGTGTGTCGGAAGGGTACAAGTAACAAGGTCAAACTGAGTGGGGTTTGGCACCAAGAGAGCTGATTTGTGACAAGAGGTCGTTATGTGGAGGGATGGCAGCGCACTTATCGCCGGTTTTCCCCGCCTGGCTGACCAGATTGAAAGGGTGTTAGCAGAAAGCTAGGGGCGGCCGTGCAGACTGCCTTTCCTGATATGACATGCTCCATGCCGCAGCCGCAGCCCATGTGCACGAAGCAACCATGCACCCCCCAAACCCAAACCGGTCCTTAACGGTCAGCTGCAAGCTGCCGAGCAATCGCACCATGCGTCATCGCGCCATGACGCACCTGCGTTGTTGACCAGCACCCGCAGCTGTCGGCCGCCCTTGCGCAGCGCCGCGCGGTGGCGGGCGGCGAACTCTCGCACCGACGAGTAATCCTCCAAGTCCACCCTTGAGGGGTTGGGAGGGGCCGACGTCGCATGGGGAGGCGAAGGAGCGTCGTTGGGAAGAGGAAGACGAAAGCATGCACATTGAGAAGCATGCCAGACGAAAGGGCGGCCGCGAAGTATGGATCGACACGGCTGCTTGTGTTGCCGCACGCGCCAGCAGGCCCTGCAGATTGCCTGCCAGCAGGCTCCCGCTTTGGGTCCAAAGCGGGAGTTATCAGGCTGGCCGCTGCTCGCGCGGCCAGACTCTCACCTGGAGCACTCGCAGGCACCCTGAGGGTGCGCGGCCGCCAGCTCAGCAGACACCAACTCGCAGGCCTCCATGTTGCGGCAGGCGAGGACCACGTGGTGGCCCCGCGCCATGAGGCCGGCCGCCACCTCCTTGCCTGCAGGGGCGGGGACGCGGCGGCGGCCAAGTGGCGGGTGCGGATCCGTCCCGCACGGCCGGTGAGGTGGGCGGCATCTTGAGGAAATAACAGCGGGTTTTCAGCCTGGCGCTCGCTGGGGGTGTCCCCGAGCGCAGCGCTGTTGCGCGGTGTGCTGCGCGTGTTTCAAGTGGTTTTTGGCGGGCCGCGCGTGAGGCTGGTGCTCCCCGCAGCGCACCGATCCCGCTGTTGGCGCCAGTCACGATGCAGTACTCCTTAGACGCGCCCATGCTGGAGCGACTACGATGGCGGCGGAGGCTGTGACGGCCGAGTCGCCAGGCGAAGCCGCACGCGCAGTGCAGCGAGGGGTTGTGCAGCAGTGGGATCACATGCGATCAAGCCCAGGTGCAACGGCATGCCGCAGCAGAAGCAGATCAACAACTGTGATGCGTTTCATTGCCATTTCAATGTAACAGTAGAAGCGATCGAAGCTATCAGCCAACACGAAACCGGCGCCACACCGCACACTCACCGACTCCTTCATCCGCATCACACGCGCAGTTGCAGCACCTACTTGCACCACATCAACAACTGGATCAATTTTTTTGTACATATAAGAGTTGATCAGAGCCCTCTTGCTGACGGTGGTCGTGTCACGGTGAATCCCGCGAGTGTGCAGCAAGCGCCCCTGGACGCGGCTCGTCGGCTCAGTGATACAGGTGAGGGCACATGTTATATTTCAAGCTTACAGGCCATGGCCCTATGCGGTGGCGGCACCATCCGGGCAGCCGCGCTTCACGCACACTTTCGCCGCCGCCCGCATCAGCACATGCGCACAGTCCGTGCGTGCAGCTGAACTGGTGCGGGACACAAACACCGCCCACAGGCATGCCATACAGCTGTGTGCTGAATTCTCCGCTCGCACTTTGGAATGGCGTTGATCCTCCTGTTGCACTGCACGGCAACAGGTGCCAGCCGGCGCGGAGGCCACCCAACCTATCGCCATCAGCACCACTACCGCCGGCTCCACACATGGACTCTATGCTCGAAAGCATCGGCCAGGGGCCCGTGTCCCCAAAGGCGCTCCTGAGCAGCGGGGACCTACCGCAGCTGGAGGCGGCCGCGGCGGCGCTGGCCACCGCGGGCGCGGTGGCGCCGCCGTCACCGGCGGCGGCGGCGGCGGCGGCGGCGGGCATGCGGCACGTCAGGAGCTTTGTGGACTGCGAGGAGGTGGGGGCTGTGCAGGATGGGCCGCCCTTGATGTTGGGCGAGGGTTTCTAAAAGTGAAACGGCAATGCCGCGGCGCCTCCTGGATAGGGTGCTGGATTTATTGGCAGGTGTCGGCGATTTGTTGTTGGGTGTCGGCGCGTGGCTGCCAGGGATGCAAGTGCTGCTCAATTTCTGGACCCCGTGCTCTTGTCGTGACTACAATGTGACACCAGTAAGAGCACTGCAAGCACACACCCGCCTCTGACTTCATACAGGTCCAATCACCCACCGCTAAACCAGGCATTCAGCAAGGTATCACACACCTGATGGGCCAGCGCAACCCTATGACACACCCGCACAGGTGCTGCTGCAGGCGTCACTTGAAGATCCAAAGCCGACGGCCGCCCCGCAGCCGCGCCGCGCGGACGGCCTGCTTGAGGGCGGGGAGCTGCGGGCGGTCCAGGAGGATGAGGATGAGATGGCACAGGTGGGTGGGCGTGCGTGTGTTTGCGTGCAGGCTTCAGTCTGTGCATGCGTGAGGGCGGGCTGCTGTCCGGCTGAGAGTGCGTGCGTACGTGCGTGCGTTTTTTTGCCTGCCCGGGTGTGAGTTTGTGTGTGTGCATATGTGCGCGGGCGCGCGCGTGGGAGCATGCGGAGCATGGCGCATGGTGGTTGCTGGTTTCGAAGGGGGTGAGAGGGGGTAGTTGTGTAATTGGTTGCCTGTCACTTTAGGTGTAGCTTGCAGTGTATGTGCGCAGGTGCACACGAAAGCGTGTGCCTGCTCTTTGCATGGTGGTGCAGTGAGCTGCGTTCTCATGCCTACCTAGTTAAGATTTGAGCGTACAGGCACGACTGCATGCACACGTGTAGTATGCATGTATGCCGCGACTCACATGCACCATCGCGCCTCTGCAGGTCGTCATTGTGTGTGAGCCCGAGGGGTCTTCCCTGATGATGGGCGGCCTGCACCCCCGCGGCTCCCTTTTTGAGCGCCCCGTCAACATCGAGAGCGCCAAGGCCCACCACACCAACTTCAGACAGGCGCGGCGGCGCACCACTCGGGGAGTGGGCCGCTCATCCTCACCACCGCTGGCTTGCGCGTTTGTGTTTGGCTCGGTCTTTTGCCACAGCGCCATGGCTTTGCCATTCACAAGCCTGTGTCCTTGCGCTTCACGCAACCCCAACCAGACAAAGACCCTGGTCAGATCTGAGACATAGGCTTCCCCAGCAGCTGCGACGCGCCGCGCGCGCCCCGCTGACCATGCGCATGCATGGCCGGCCGCGCCAACTCGCCGCCCGCGTGCGCAGGTGCTGCGGGACCACGGCGTGCGCGTGCTGACTGTGCGCGAGATTCTGGCTCACGGCGTGGATGAGCACATGGGGGCGCGGGTGGCGCTAGAGGACTTGGCTATGGCCACACTCACATACCAGGTGGGGTCCCCCGGGGTAGAGGGGGTTGTTGGGAGTAGGGGCGCGGCGGTGCGGTGCCGCGGCTGCGTAGGGGATGATGAGGCAGCGGTGGTGCGTGTCGCTTGTTGGCCGCTCGTGAAAGTCTGGCTGCCGCCGCGGCGAGGGAAGGGTGCGAGGGGGCGGTGTTTTGGGGCGTCGGCGCTTCTCCTGCGCGCTGGAAACGCTCCCCGCTCTCCTTGCATGCGGGCGGCAACATCAATCGTGGTGGCTGCCTAGCCCCTCCCCCCGCCCCGCTCCTGCTTACATGATGTGTGCGCCCGCAGCTGCCTGGCGGCTGCTCCTTGTGTGAGGTGGCTGAAGCTGACCGGCGCTACCTGGCAGACAGCTATAAGAGGGAGGTGGGCCTGCCTGACCAATCAACTGTAGTTTGACTAAATTCTCAATTGACCGATTGATTGAGTGGGTTGTTTGTTTTCGTTGTCCAGTGCTACGCCTGGCATGGACGCTTGTTGTGACTTGTCGGACAGCCCATCATGTGCCAGTACCAGCTGCCTGTTCACCGCGTGGGTTCTTGGCGCATGTCGTGCAGCCCACCTGCCAAAGTGCATCCAACCGCCTTGTGCCCCGCGTCTTGTCCACCCATCGCAACCGCCGCCAGGTCATCGAGCACATGAGCGTCACCCAGCTGATCGACATAATCCTCATCAACCCGACGGTGACGCTGACGCCCTCGGGGCGCGACACCGGGCTGACGGCCTCATACACGTTTGAGCCCATGTCAAATCTGGTGTACACGCGCGACCAGCAGGTGCGCTGCTGGCGATCGGGCCCTCATGTGCAATCTTTGGTATTCAAAATGCAGTGTTTGGCGGATGGAGCTTTCTGCGTTTCTGCCGATTGAGAGCTTGTCAGCCCGCAGGGCGAATCGTGTCGTTTTTTGCTGTGGCGGATCGTCCGGCCCGCGCGCCGACCGCCTCCCACCTGGCTGCTTGCGGGCAGATCACGACGTGCCGTGGCATCGTGATGGGGAGGCTGCGCAGCCAGCAGCGGTTCAGGGAGGTGGAGCTCATGAGGTTCTGCTTCGACAAGCTGGGTGAGGGTGCTGAGGGTCGATCGGTGTGGGGGAGGGGGGTGGATCTCAGGTGTGGGGTTTGGGGTGTGTACGTAGGGCTCATGAGATGCTTTTCTTACCAGCTGGGTGAGGGTGCTGAGGGTCGGTCGGTGTGGAGGAAGGGGGGTGCGCAGAGGTCAGGTTTAGGATCCAGGGTTTAGGGCTTAGGGGTTTCTGTTCCGACTTGATAGCTGAAGGCGGGGAGGGTCGGTGGGGTGGGGTGCGAGAGGGGAAGGACGTCGCAACCTCGGCGGGCTCCGCCCGGGGTGCGAGACACTCAGGGCATCGCAACCTCGGTGACTGCTGTGTCTAGCACGCACCGAGTCCAGTGCCCTGTGGTCTGAGGTTCTGCAAGAGGTGGGAGATGCCCTGCCGTCAGTCTAGCTTGGAAGGCAAGGCTGCACACAACGGAATATTCCTTGGGATGAAGAATTCTTTGCAGGTAGCGATACCATCAACCTGAGCACGTTGGCTGACTGCAAGCCTGCTTCCGCCGCCCCCTCCTTTCTCCCAATCGGCGCGCTCGCCCAGGGCTGCCCATCATCGGCCAGATCGAGGCCCCCGGATTCTTGGAGGGCGGAGACTTTTTCCCCTTGGGCCGCGACCTGGCGATGGTTGGGGTCGGCCTGCGCAGGTCAGGAGACTGCTCCCACTCGCATTGAACGCCCCTGCCTGCTGCTTGTGCACCTACCCCCGCCCCCCCCCCTGCCCTGAGTCGGACCGGGGGGCTCGCGCGATTGCCGATCCGCAGCACGCCGCGGCGCGGCGGGCTGGGCTCCTCAACGCGGCTGAGCATGCGCTCTGCACCCACTGGCGTGAGTTGTTTGGGCCATGATTTGGCAACTTAGAGACACGTCCGCACGGCCCTGTTAATGGCTCCTTTGCTGCCTTCTCTGCATGCGTTCCCACGAACCACATACAGCAACGTCGAGGCTGCCCAGCAGCTGATGGAGCGGGACCTGCTGGGCACCAGGCGGCTGGCCGTGGTGAGGGATGACTACGATAGGCACCAGGTGGGTGTGGGTGGGGGGCAGGGTGAGCGAGGGTGTCTGCGTGTGTGTGTGCTTCAACCTTTTGTTGCAAGGGGGCGCTGCCGTCGTACGTGTGGTGTGTCGTGGGCGCGTGGTGCACATGCAGCGTTTCTTTCAACTGGCTGTGCCAACGTGCTAAGGACTGGCAGTTCGCCGGAGAGGTGTAGGCAGGTGCTGGCCTGGGCATGGAGGGTCCAAATTGTCGCCCTTTTGCCGGGTGCCAACTCCCCCCTATTAATGTTCCGCATCTGCCTGCAAACCCCGCAACTTCCGGCAACCTCAAAGTGCAAAACCGGACGGCAACCACGCGCATGCACGCAGGACCGGATGCACCTGGACTGCGTCTTCAGCGCCCTGGGGGGCAGCTGCTGCCTCATGCTGGAGGTGCGTCCCCCCGCGCAATCTCGACGGCCGGGGCCCCAACGCTCTTGCCCTCACGCGCCACCGGCTCGCTGCGTGCCGGCTGGTCGGCGGGGCGCAATTCAAGGGTGTCAGCGCTCTGGCCAGGGTGCTGCTGCTGCATGGCTCATGTCACCCCTGGGTCGCTGCTTACCCGGCCTGCCTGGTACACCCCTACTTCACATAGCGCCGCGATGAGCGGCGAATTTTGACGCTCACTCATACCCTAGGCACCTGCTCTGCGCTGAGATTTTCTTTCCACACATGCAAAATCGCCCCCTTGCATAGACCCGCTCTGGCTTATGCACAACGCATACAACGTACCCGCCCCCTCCACCCGCCATCAGGAGATCATGGGCGAGAGCTCGCCCATGCGGCGCCTGGTGGACGAGTACTGCAGGGACCCCGTCACGGGGCGGTACCGCCTCGCCAGGTGGGTCGGAAGTTATTACTCATGATTGGATGGGAGACGTGGCGCCGCGGCAGCTCTCATGTGTGACTCATAGAACGGGGCGGAGCCGGTGTGCGGATACTTGTGACCCACCAGGGCACGCCGGCGGTGGCCGCACTTAGCCGTTAACCCCCAGCACTGCTCATCTTCACAGGCCCCTCTTGTTACGCTTGCCTCACATCTTGCAACGCTGCGCAAATCATATCATCTCCACCGCCTGCAGGACCGCCGTCGAGTTTGCGTCCTTTATGGCTGCCGAGGGCTACTCCATAATCCCGATCAGCGCCCCCCACCAGCTGGCATACGCCTGCAACGTGCTGAACCTCGGACGCAGCCGCATCGTCAGCGTGCACGCGCCGAGCGCGCGGCAAATCATCAATCATCCAAGGTTCAAGGGGGACGTGCGGGTCATTGACTTTAGCAGTATCACCAGGTGGGGTGAGGGTGGTTGGGGGCGAGGGTGGGGGCTTGGGGGAAGGGGGCAGTCGCATGAGGTGGGGGAGTGCGTGTGTGGTGAACAAGGAGAGTCCCGCAATCCTTGAAAAGCAGGCAGCTGCGCCAGCATTGTTAAGCATTTGCAGTCAGGTGGTTGTTGGTCACCCCGCGCCTGCGAGCGTTGATGGCTGCGCAGTCCAGCACCAGCAGTCTGGAGGTCACGGGCGCCAGACCAACCGTCTCACCCTCTCCACACCTGCTGCTGCTTTCCAATCGCCCACCCCCTGTGCCGCACCCTCTCTGCTCGCTCTCCCACCTGCGGCCATGCGCAGCATGTACGGCGCCGCCCACTGTGCCAGCCAGGTCGTCATGCGCGTGCCCGCGCACCTAGCCAACCGAGTGTGAGCACGAGTGCTGCAGCCTGCGGCAAGCGGAAGTGTTCCAATCAACCTCAGGCCGCTGCCGCTTAAACTTGCCAGCCACCAGCCAAGTATGACATGTACGCCTCTTAGCATTTTGACCTGGTAGGAGCGCCATGGCAGGTGCTGCAGGCAGGGCAACGTGCATCGGCAGTAGACAGGCAAGGGCGCTTGATGGTCATGCGCTCAGTGGCGCGAGGCAGACGACGGGCCGAGCGGCTTTTAACGGTCTGCAGCCACCGGCGGTGGTTCGCCAAGCGTGGCCAGAGTTT
>NW_014013107.1:0-17381 GCF_000611645.1 Monoraphidium neglectum | reverse complement strand
GCCAGAGTTTATGCATGGGCGGTTGGCCGCGCCTGAATCGCCCGCCACTGCAGACCCCGCCATTCCCGAGGTGTACATACATCTAGAATAAATTCAGGGACTGCTTTGCTCATGCATGCACCGATCGCTGCGGCTGGGGCGGGGCTCTTTGAACCCTACTTCAGGCTAGGGCCTAATCATTGCTTGGGTTTTGCTGTCAGGGTTCTCGCCACATTATTGATGCCTGGTGACCACAAGGCTTCCCTTTGAATGGATGATTTTCTGGCCTCTTATGCATGCGTTGTCTGCCTGCTGCCCCTTTGCTTGTCTGTGATAATGGCCTCGAGAGGTTTCCCACTGTTGTGGCGAAATCTCATGTTTGCCATTTGCCACGTCCCGTATGCGCCTATGCCCCACTCGTCTTGCTCCCCTCTGTGCTGTAAGTGACAGCTCACAGTAATTGACAGCCCCATGCCTACACTCAAACGGCCTGCAGCGAGCATGTTATGTCGGACTGACTGTTCCGCTGAGCTCGCGATGTTACCGCACCTGATGGCCGCTACCTTCAGGTAGGAATGCCCTTAGGCCTACCTGTTTGCCTCAATGCCGCAGCACACAAGCAGCCCGACCAGCACGTGCTCAATGCATAATTTTTGGGGTACGGAGTGCAGGGATGGGGGTGGAAAGGGTCGTGACTTTGCGTGGGTGGGGGGAGGGGGAGCAGCGGGGAGCTGCCGGGGAGGAAAGATTCCCATGAGGGTGGTAGTGGGATGCGAGCAGAGGGCGAACCCCCCTCTGCTGCTGCTCTGGAGCCATGAAACCAGCAAGTTCACCAGGGCGATGATTTTCCGTCATCTGGGTCCGAGGGGCGGGGTGCGCCTGTCGGTCGGAAATCGGTTTTTTCGTGCACATTGCGCCAACCGCACCTGCAGCAAGTTGTCGGCTGCATGTGCTGCAATTCGCCCAGATCCTGTGAAGCATATGTGTTCTGCCCTCGTGATGACTTGGGTGTCCAACCAATCATGGGTTGTTCATGAGGGGAGTGAACCCGGAGTGTGAGAAACATGGGCTTGCAATTCAGGCACTTGCGCAAGGAAACCCGCATCTCCAAATGTTGGCGGCATGTGCTGCGCTCCACCGTCAATCCTGTGGAAGACTTGTAAGTGGGTGTCCCCTTCCATCTGCTCATTGTTGAGATTCGGCTGAGGGCTTGCACGCTCCATGGTGCAGGAGGACTTGGTCACATGTGTTGAGAGGTGGTGCCTGGCGCATGCCTGGAGGTGAGAGGCAGTGGGGAAAACTGCCCAACTGTCTCGAGCCCACTGCACATCAACAACGTCGTTATAACGACGCCGATCCGCAATAAACCTCCGTAAATGGTGGTAGCAAGCCTGGGTTGAGTCATGCATGTCACCACTCGTGGCACTACGTAGCACCCACGTCTGCAATCAGCCACGCGGACTGCTCTTGTGAGACACGCATGACAGCTCATTCGTTATCCATCTCAATTGTTTCCAATTGAGTACATCAGCGCGACGTGAAGGAGCTATAACTCGACGATGGATGCTCGTCATCTCAGCAGCGGGCCCGCCGGAGGGAGCCATGCCAGCCATGGACGCTCACGGAGGTACTTATGTGGTCGATAGCTCGCACGCACCTGCTGCTTGCCCAACGAGCATCGCGCGACAGCGTCACCACACGTTACTGCTCGTGCTGCTTTGATGCACCCGCATGCGCCCTTCCCCGCCGAGCCCAGAGCAGCGGCGCAGATGTCGAGCTGCGAACCATTGTGTGCAACATCCACACATACCCACTTTCTTGTACAGATCCCGGCGCGCAGCTGCTGGACCGACTTGCCCGCCCTGTCGCCGCGAGCGCCGGGTGCTGTTGGCTGCCCAGGCTGCCACCACAGCAGGCAGCCGCGGCCCAGCAAGCAGCGGCGGCGGCGGTGGCGGCGACGCCGCCTCGCCCTTATTCCAGCCGCCGCGGCCGCCGGAGTGGCCGCTGCTGATGCATGCGCCGGCGATGGCGTCCCACTTTTTCTCAGGCGGCAACCTGGAGACGCTTCTGCAGGTGGGGCAGCACGGCACAGCGTTTCAGCGCGCCGCTGAAGGGGTGCTGTCCGCCAGCCGCCGAAAATGACGGGCAAACCAATCCAGAGTCGCGCCCATGTGATGTTCGTGAGCAGCTGGGCAGATAGCAGCATACCACCTCCCCCAACTACCCTGTTCGGCCGCACCGCACCACACCGCACCACCCTCAATCGGCCGCGCGACACCTCTTCTCCCCAATTCTGCAGGACTGGGCACGCGCGTATGGGCCTTTCGTGGAGTGGCAGGTGCCAGGGGGGCCGCCTGTGCTGGTTGTCACGGATCCAGACGCGATACGCGAGGTGAGGCCGAGTGGCCCACCCGCGGATGTACTGCTGCCCTGTCAGCCCGAGGCGACGGTGCACACGATCGGCACGGGGTTCCATTCCTGGAACAGATATCCCCATGTTGCTTGGCATCACCCCCAGACGCATGCGCGGGCCGTGCGGTCCTGTCTGGCTCCCTTGTTGGCCCCCTGTCTTGCAGTTGTCGCCACCCCCTGGGTCCAGGGTCCCTTCATACAGACCAACTGATACGTCGTGCTCTCTTTCTCTCTCACACACACGCACATACGCATGCACACGCACACAAACACACACACGCACACACACGCACACACACACGCACGCGCGCACACACACACACACACTCGCACGCGCACACACACACGCACACACACACACACACGCACGCACACACACGCACACAAACACACACACACACACACACACACACACACACACATGCGCACACACTCACACACACACCACCAACCCGAAAGGTCTACGAGATCCAGCAGCTCCCCAAGTCCCCGCGCTACATGGACCTGCTGCCCCTCCTGGGCGCCCAGTCCATGGTGCTCACAGAGGGCGCGGTCTGGAAGGGCCAGCGCGACGCCTTCAACCCGGGCTTTGCCAGCGCCTTCCTGCGGGAGGCGGTGCCCCAGTTCGTGGACTGCACGCAGGTTTGTGTGTGGGGGGGGGGGCGCCGGTCCGGCCTGCACTGCAGGCTGGCGGTTGCGGTGGGCGGCAGGGTGTGCGATGTGGGAGATGGGGTGCAGTCTGGCTGGCCACCGGGAGATTGGAGGCAGTGATTTTTGCGGTTGACTACAGACTTTGCCCTCAATTGCAGACGTCGCTGTCAGTCGCCCCCCCAGTTGCGTCGCATTGTATGAGCCGCCTCGCTGTGGCTGCAGGTTGGGCAACCACCGCTGTTTTGCAGCCCATGCAAGGTACCTTGTGTTCACAATTTCCCCTCTTCCTCGCCCCTCCCCCCTTCGCGCCGCTCATGTTCGCCCCTTCACACCTGCCCGCTCGATGCCCCACTGCAGCATCTTGTCGACTGTTTGGAGGCGGCAGCCGACGAGGCGGAGGCCGCGGCCGCAGCCGCCACGGCGGAGGGGCGGCCCCCAGAAGCGGCGGCGGGCGCGCAGGCGGGCGTGGTGATGATGCACCAGCTCGCCATCCTGCTGGTGGGTGCGGGGCAGGGCCGCGGTTGCGGCTAGGTGTCGAGCCGCTGCTGCAGAGCTTTTGTTGGATCTGTACAATTGACAGATGGTGTTTGCGCTGCACGTCAATTCGCCATGACAGAGCCCACCACACTGGGAGCAACACAACACGCTTCGCGTGCACCTCATTAATCGTCAAAGACTGGAGCCCCAAAGACTGGAGCCCCAAAGGCTCGGACACCAAGCATTTCACCTCCCCCCCCCCCCTTGTAACCAGACCCTGGAGGTGATCCTGAAGGTGGGCTTTGGCGAGGAGGCCCTTTTCCTCGGAGAGGCAGGGCTGACCCACCCGCTGTACGCGGCCTTCTCCAACCTTGGACGCCACGTCACCCAGTGAGCCCGCCGCGGGATGGCTGACACGGGATGGTGTGTATCTGGATTGCATCCGATCCGTCGGCAACATGCAATCTAAGGCTTTGTGGGGGGTGGACTGACGGAGGTTATGCGTGAAATTTGTAGATGCTGCCGCGCGATGTTAATCAGTGATTTCCTGTGCCTGTACCCCTTCCGGCCTGCCTGCGTAGCTTCCTGGACAACCCCAGCATCAACTGGACCAAGAACCTGCCATGGAACAAGGCCAAGACAGAGCGGCTCAACAGGGTGCGCGCTCGCGGCGATGAGCGGCAATGCCGTCTTGCGCAGGCTGAGGGCATGAAGGAAGCTTCTGCATGCGGTTGTGCAGGCGGTTGGCGCGCTGCAGCAATTGACAGTGATGCAGCGGTTTATATAAATCCAAAACACCATGTATTGGTGCATCAACAGGATTGGTTGATTCAGAAGCCACCTCCACCTGCGCCGCGTCTATCCACATACTTTTCATCACACCCTGCGCTCTCCACATTATTCCACCTTTGCATTTCTTCCCTCTGGCTAGCCCGATCAACCCCTCGAACTGGCACCCCCCTCCAACATTTTCTCCCACCCAGGAGTACACTGCACTGATCATGGAGATCCTGCACCGCCGCCTCAAGGCAATGGGCGTGGACGCGGCAGCACTCGGCGGCTCTAACAGCGCTACCACCAGCACTAGCGGCACCCCCACCAGCAGTGGCTCGCCGTCCCCTGGCGGCGGCTGCCCGATGCACGCCGCCGTGGAGGCCGCGGCGCCCGCTGGTTGCCCCGCGCACGCGGGTGAGGGGCACGACGAGCAGCGCGGCGGCAGCAGCAGGGGCGCCAGCCCGAGCGGCACTGGCGGCGGCCGCACCATTCTGGATATTGCAGTGCAGTACAGCGCCGGCCAGGGCGGCGGCACCATCGACGTGGGCACCCTGAGAGACCAGCTGATGACGTTCTTCGCGGCCGGCCATGACACCACAGGTGCGCACATGGTGTTTCGTGCACTGCGGTGTTCGTTTTGGTCTGCACTGTGAACTTCCTGCCTCCGCAGACGACTTGCCAGCCTTGTGGCACATCGCAATATTGCCCAAAGCCTCCTTGCGCGCACAAGCACTTCCATTCAACTAGACGCTGACGAACCGCACCTCAGAGGACGCTCGTCGGCGTCTTGTGACGCACAAACGCCCGCCTTCGTTTTCCCACGTGTGCATGCTTCGCTACTCTGTACCACCCCACCTATCTGTCATTGATGCAGCGGCCTTGGTGGCTTGGACGGTCAACTACCTCTGCCAAAACCCGGAAGCCGAGAGGAAGCTGGCGGAGGAGGTGGCTTCGGTGCTGGGGCCGCCGCCTCGGGCCGATGCTGGCGGCGCCGCCGCTGCGGCGGTGCGCCCCAGCTGGCAGCAGCTGAATGAGATGCGGTACATGACCTGTGTCTTGAAGGAGACGCTCAGACTGAGGCCCCCTGGTGGGTGGGTGGGGTTGGAGTTTGAATCATGCGTTGACCTGATATGAGTGCTGTTTGATTGCGGCTTGCGACCTTATCTGGTCGGCTCAGGAGCATAGGGCGTTATGAATAGACGGTCAGCTCTGAGCTGCTGTCAAGTGGCTGCGCTGTGCGTTTGCCAGCCGCAGCTTGCCTTGGCCCTAAACACAGCTGAGCTGCGCTGTGCCTGCCGCTGCGCCCCTCGCTCCCAGTCGGCTTGCTGGCGCGGTGGGGCCCCGAGGGCAGCAGCCTGCGCGGCTACGACACCTCCGGCAAGGTGCGGCGGGGAGCCAGTGGCCCTTTATCATGGTGTAGATTTCAGGGTTCAGGGTTCAGGGGGTGCATGCCTGAGGGGGTGCACGCTTACTGCAGGTGCCAGCGTGCACCCCCCCACTGACCCCTGGTTTCCAGCGGAGCCCAGTCATGGCACGTGACCAGCAACACCCTGCGCCAGCCTGGCCGCTGCCCCCCCCAGCCGTACTTCGCCCCGCCCCTGCCTGCTTCACTTTGATCGTCAGCAGCGCGCTCGGCCGCCCCCAGGTGGCGTCCATGTTCGCTTTCTGCTCGCACCCGTACCTCCTCACCCCCCCACCCTCCAAACCCAAGGTGCTCGTGGTGGGCCCCTACCTGCAGCACACAGACCCGGCCGCCTGGGGCCCTGATGCTGACCAGTGGCGGCCTGAGCGGTGGGAGGACCCCGCTGGCGCGGCTGAGGGGGTGCACCCCTACTCCTACATGCCCTTTTCCAGGGGACCGCGCGGTGGGTGGTGGCGGTCAGGGTGGTGGGGGCTGGGGTTGAGGGAGCCAGGAAGTCCAGCAGGGTGCCAGGGGAGCAGCGCGCAACTGTGGAAAGCCCAGGATGTATTTGAACGAGCAGCCGCCCATGGCCGGGAGGGGTGTGAGCAGGTAGGGGTGTGAGTTACCTGTTTGCTGCGCGCGATCGCACGGGCTGTCGGCTGGCTTGGGGATTGATGCGGTCTGCAGCCTTTGGTGCTGATGGGGGGAAACCAAACAGCCGAGCCTGCATGGAGCCATCAATTAACAGAAGACTGGAAGCTGCGCAACACAGAGGTTGTGGGGGCAGCCAGGGGGCTGCCGTGCAGCATGCACCACACCAAAGGGCACGAACGTTTCTCCCTCTCTTCCCCAGCCGCGCCCCCACACTTCCTGCCATCCTCGTCACCCGCCTGCTCGATTCCGCTGCGTGCTCATCCCCCCGGCTCGTCCTGACAACCCCAGACTGCATCGGGGCGCGTTTCGCTATGCTGGAGGCCAAGACGATCCTGGCAATGGTGTACGGCCGCTTCAAGCTGGAGTATGCGGGTCGGGGGCCCGAGGAGATGCTGGTGTCTGTCACGGTGCACCCCAAGGGCGGCGTGCCTGTACGCGTGACGCGGCGATGACGCGGCCGCCTGCGCGGATGGCAGAGGCCGCCTGCGCGACTCCATTTGACGGGGCAAGTGCGAGGGTGGATCATGGGCTGCCTGCCGCCTGCTCGCATGAGTTACGAGGTCGCGTGGCGTTGCGCACAGCCGTGCCCGCTTGCAGTCTGTGTTTTTGAATCCTGTGCGGCTGATTGTGTCGGCAGCGCAGCCGTTTCGCCCGTGCCTGCGCAGACCGGACCGGCGCCTGTGGTGCAAATTTCAAGAACTTGCGCTGCTGCGGTAATGGGCGCTGCAATCAGATAGCCCCTTTCTTATACCACTGGCGCCGGCGGCCAGGCCCCCAATCCACAATTCAGTTAAGTGCTGCAGTACCAGCGGCAGAGTGCATTGTCAAAAACACACTGTGGTAAACTGCCACAGGTGGCAGTGATCCGGGACACGCTGTGGAAGGTCGCAGTTGTTGAGAACATGCGACAGGGGAGCGCATTTATTGCAGGGAACAAGCTGCGACGGACTGTCCCCGGCCGCTCCCACTTGGAGGCACGATGCCGCTCGCCGCCGGATGCCGGACCTGCGCCCTTTTTCAGAACCTGGGCCCAATTGGATCGGTATGGGCGCCCCCAACCCCAGCCAACGTGCGTGAAGGCAACCTGCTAAGAAGAATTACATACTTAGGGAGGCTGTCTGCCATCCATTTTTTGCATGCAGCTGCTGTCGTGCACGATTGGCGCGGAGGCCCAGCCGGGATTTGGTGCTGGACAGTTGACATGCACAATCATGCATCATCACGCAGGCAAGTGACTAGTCACGGCTCCCACAGATTCATCCATCACTCCACACGCCACCGCATTTCAACACATCAGTTCCACTCTGCAGCGCGCATATCCCAACTGACCCCTACAGTGTGCATGACGAAAACAAAGGCGGCGGTAGGGCCATGTGACTTTGAACATGGCTAGCTGGTGAGCACTGACCTTGGCAGGTGCGGCGCCGGAATTGAATCAGCAAGAAAGCGAGCTGCAGCTGGCAAACCGTCTGCGCGATGTGCGTGGGGCGGCAACAGCCCCGTGCTCAAGGTGTGTACGTCGTTGGGCGTCAAGCGACAGGCCATGAATCCCGGCCATGTCCTGAAGAGGCCTCGGCCCCATGAGGCCCCACTGGGCCGTGGGCCGGGTTCTCAAGCTGTGGGGGTTGGATGCGTGGCAGCGGGCGGATGAAGCGGATGCCCCAATCATCACCAGATCGACACAAGCTGCGCTAGCGGCCGGCGCAAGGCAGGCATGGTGCATGGTGTCATGCACTGTAGCTGCTGTGTGTTCGGGCGGGGAAAGATTCTGCTTGCGCCGCCCCACACCACCCGGTGCAGCTGATGTCATCAGAGCCTGTGACAGCACTGTTGCAAGCGGGCGAATAGGGTGGCACCCCTAAACCCTGATGCAGCCCTGCCTTGTTCCAAAGAGCCTTGTGATGTGTGCACCTGGGGATGCGGGCACATCTAGTTGTCGGTCATGCACTGTCCACACGCGATTGGTGCCTCGCACGGGCTGGCGCCTGCTGGGGTGGCAGTACCGCCACTGGTTTGTAGGGAAGCTGCCTTTTGGTGTTGTGTGTGTGTGTGTGTGTGTGTGTGTGTGTGTGTGTGGCTGTGAGGGGGGTGACAAGCACATTGGTGTTGTCATGCCCTGGCCCTGTTGACTGACTGGAGCACGCTGTGCTGGGAGCCCTTTGGGGTGCTCACCAGCCGAGTTACAGGCTGCCTGTGTCTGAACTGCTGATGACAGTTTCAGGGCACATGTAAGGCTCACATGCACCTGGCTGATGTGATTTGACACGAATTGTGTGGAAGGGCTCGTCTTCAGAAGTGTATGGGGGATCACACAAATCTTGTGGCGGAATGGAGCCCCGCGTGGGGTGCAAGGTACTTAATACGGGCACCAACTGCCGCTAAAAACATCCCAGATGCAGCCACAAGTCTTCAGCAACGGCGCGTTGAATATGCAAGCCAGATACCCGGGGGAGGTGGTTCAGGCCAGGAGGAGCTTCATACAAGCACAGGCCGCAACAGCGTTGGCAGGCGAAAGCAAGGGCACAGCGTCGTGCTGGCAAATCAAGGCAAACTAACAGAAGCCACTTGCTGGACTTGGTCGCGCCCAGTGGGCACTGTCTGGCACCCGGGGGACAGCCATTGCAGGCGCTGTCACGCGTGTTGATTGGTATTGCAGGTGGCTGTACTGTGGTTGGCATGGCGGTGGCCTCCAGTGTGTCGCCCCCACAGACAGGCCTTCAAAAGCTGATGACAGCAACACGCGAGCACAGCTGGCTGTCAAAGCGGTTCGCGACGCCGCCAACAATGCACATGACCAGGAGAATCGACGGCATGCACATGCGGCGACCGCGCGCTTCCAGGCGCTTTGAAGCGCTTGGCCACGCACACGCAATGGCTCGCATGCGCAGCAACGATTGAAATGGGCACGGGATGGCGCCAGAAGGGGGGCGCAGAATCAGAGTGAAGCAGTATTGCTGAATATTTGACGGGCGACCGCTGTGAGAGACACAAGCTCAAGTGAGACACGACAGCAGGGGCAAAGAGGGAGCTTAGCACCTGTGGGTTGCTTTAGGGCGATAGGGCAGCCGCGCAGGGCGGCGCGGAGCTGAGGGTCTGCCGCCTGGAATGATCCCAAGGCGTGCGCGAGCGTTGCAACGAGGACTGTAACTGGTTCTGTGGTGCGAGGAACGGCAGAGCGCGCGGCGGCACGCAGAATTCCACGTGGCGTGTGAGCACGGAACGGCAAATTATGATCGATGCGCTGTGAAAGATGGCAAGCTACGACGCCAAGTGAAGGCGATCCAGAGCTGCGTGTAGAGACAAGTGATAAATTTGATGATGATGACAACCACCGCCATGGCCTGAGCCCGTCGTGGGGCCGGCATCGCATGCGACATGGCAACACAAAAGACGGCACCGCGTTCACAGAGTGTTGGCGAAAGCGCCGGGCTTCTCATCCCCCACCAGCGGCGCGGAGTGCATTGGGCGCCGCTTGGAGCGCTCTTTCCTGAGGAACAGAGCAAACGCGGCCGCGGCCAGCGCCGCCGTGCCCGCCACGCTGGCCACCACGCTCACGGCGATCTTCCAGGCCTCGCCCCCGCCGGCGCCGCCGGCGCCCTGCACCGCCGCTGCGCCGTTGGCGCCGCCCTGGCGGGCCCGGTAGGCGACGCACCCGTTGGTCTGGTTGTTGCGGCACGCCTCGCACCATGCCCCCAGCTTGTCAATCCCCGCACCACCGTACGCACGAGAGAAAGCGGAAAGCTCGCACGCCCCCGGACCCGCGAGCGCCTCGGCGGCCGCGGCGGCCGCCGTGTCGCTGGCGGCCGCGCCGCCAGTTGAGCACTGAGGCAGGGGAACGGCCTGGTACTCCGCGTTTGGGCCGTTTTGGAACACCAGGCGTACCGCGAGCAGGTGGCCGGTGGCGCTGCCGTTCCAGGGGCCGTGGTGGAGCTCGAAGGCGAGCACCGCTGACGTGGCTGGCAGGGTGGCCAGCCAGGGAAGCTGCACGGGTGTGAGGGCGGTGTCGAGGGCCATGGCGGCGAGGAGGCCGAGCTGGGTGTTGTAGTGGCCTGACGTCAGCAAGAGGCGGTAGAAGTGGGCCTGATGGAATGGTGGGGGGCAGGGAGGAATGAAGCAGGCGGTCTTCTTAGGAGCGGTTGCGTGCAAGGAGCAGCCATGGGTTGCGACGGCTTAGGGAGCAACAGTGCTGTTTTGATCCTGGCCAAGTCAAAAGGCGCGACAGGGCAGGTCAGGGCGCAGCAAGGCTGCCAACATCCGGGGAGCTGATTGCAACAGGCGCGGAGGCATGCAAGCGCCCCTGGCAGCTAGGGCCCTGCTGCGGTCGTCATTCACGGCACACGTGCGTGCTTGAATTACGCGGCCTGTGGCCTGTGCCGCTGCCTCGTGGAGCCCCCCGCCCCTGTGCACGCACCCTGTCTCCGGCCGTGACGGCGTCCGCGGCCGCCTGCAGGCGTGCGATGATGTCACCAAGGAGCGGCCCCCCCAGGCCATTGCCTGTGAGGTTTGACCTCATCTTGGCGGTCTCCAGCCACTCGGCAATCGCGGACACCTGATCGTGGGGTATGCGGATCGGGGGACGCAGGTGTGAGAATGTGGAAGCCCCACTCAAGACACCTGGGGATGCACACACGCGCGCGTGTTTGTTCAACGCGTGCGCGGGGCTGCTTTGGCAGTGCCAGCGGCTGTGGGAAACGAAGTTGGGTCCCCGGGATGCGCGGCGCTCAAGCCGTGCTGAGCAACAGCTGGCTTTCTTGCTTTCGGCAGGACCCAGCCAGCAAACAAAGGTGCTATGTTCGCAGAGGCCATGGCAGCGCGAGTGCTCGTTCGCAGGTAGGAATAGAGGCGCAAGCTGCAGCCGCAGCGGCCCCAGAGGACGGAGCCCGTACCTGCTTGAACTGGGTGGCGGGTATGTCTGGCATCGCGTCGCCGACGCCGTACTTGCGCCACACGTTGAAGGCGTCAAAGACTGTTGGGTGGGGGTGGGGGGGATGCGAGCGTGGCGCATGAGTTGGCGGGACGTGGGTACATACGTGCGTGGTGGGGCCGCATAAGTGCCGCTTTAAAGGGGTGGGAGGCAAACGGGCCGCAAGCGTCTGAGACTAGCGGCGGATGCGCAAAACGCATGCAGGGCGTGAGCACGTCGTGCACAGATGGAGGCTCAGGCGCTGCCGTTTGCACGCCCGCCCGGCTCCATGGCGGCCCTAGGCCCGCGGGGATCACCCCATTGGCCCTGCTGGAGGTTGGCCCCGCCCCTTATGCCCCCTGATTCCACGTGCGATGTGCAACACCCCCATAAGACGGAGACCAGCCATCTCTGTGACCACTCTCCATGCACAGGCCAAGAGGGACGAGTTGCTCCCACGCTTCGATGCACGACCCCTTCTGAACCCAGAAACAAGCCCCGTAACTCAAACCCGCAACTCAACCCCACAACCAAACCTGTGACTCAACCTTGTGATCAAACCCCGTGACTAAACGCTGTGACTAAGCCCCAGACCCAAACCCCACAACAAAACCCCAGGACCAAAACCCTGAACGCACCGTTCCACCAGTTGGTCAGAGACACGTCCAGGTTGGGCGCCCGCGCGCCGACCGCCTCGCGCGTCGCCTTGGTCTCGGCCTCCTTTGCTGTGAACTCGTCGGACTGGAACCACTGCAGCAGGCGGTCCTGGTAGGCGCTGCTCGCAACGCGAGGTTATGGGGTTTTCCGCGATGTTTGGGGGGGGGGGTCGGCAAGAATAGGAGGGTTCGGTGGGGCTGGTGTGCAGGGATGGTGCAGGAACTGGGAGTTGACAGGGAGGATGCGAACAAGGGTCAGCGATCCGACGGCATATTTGGCAGCCACGGGTGTGCGGTGCTGCGGCCACCTTGGCCAGAGGGCCGGCACGGATGGCCGGTTGCGTGCCGCTGGGCGCATCTGGCAGGCTAGCACGTACGCGCCGAGCAGCAGCGTAATATGGGCGGGCGGCCCAGATTATGGCGGCCTCAGCTTGGCCGGCCCAGAGTCAGCAAAGTCGCGCCGCTTATGCGTGATCAGCCCCCAGGCCGGCTGCTCGGCAGGTGATGAGAGCCCCCGTGCCGGGTGGGTCATCATGTATGCTGGGGCCCCGTGTCGGGCGGCGTGGCGGGTTGGTGGCCAGCGCACCTGCATTTGGTGTAGGCGCGGACAGTCCAGTCCTCCGTGTCCGCGACAGTGTAGATGGGAGGAAGCTTCGGGGAAGGGGTTTGGGGGTGGACGAGACCAGGGAAGGGGGGGGGGCGCAGGTGTGAGGAGGGGGGCCAGTTGACTGCGGTGCCGCGCAGCCCCAGCAGCGATGCATCTGCAAAGCCTGGAGGGCTGGCGCATGCGGGCTCCAGCAGCACTGGGCAATCTGAGGGGCCGCCGCGTGTCGCAAAACACGCCGCGCCGCCCGGCCCCGTCCGCCCAGCTCGCCCCAGGCCCACGCGCCCCACCTGCGAGACGAAGCTTTGCGACACCGCCTGCACGCCGGCCGCGCCCGATGCGGCCGCCGCGGGGGCCGGCGCGGCGGTGGGGAAGGCGCCGCTCAGGAAGGCGGCGGCCGACTTGATGGTCCTGTCGAGGGAGCTGGATCTGACAAGGGTGTCGTAGTTGCTGAAGCCGACCCCTGCGGTGTTGACCAGGCCGTAGATTTCGGCCCCTGGCAGGGACAGGCAGGTCTTGGTGAGCGCGCAGGAGGGGTGGGCCAGGTACCTGTCCCGGAAGGCGGCGCCTGCAGAGGGGAGGACGCGTCGGGGTTCAATGGGGTCGCGCAAGAGGGGGGTTGTGCGTCGGATTGCTGGCGCGGCGGCGGCAGCGGCGCTCTCGCCGCCGCGTCGCTGCGGGCAGACGGGGCGGCCCGCAGGAGGGGGCTCCTGCCGAGCGGGGCTCGAGGCGCAGGCGCACGGCGGCACGACGGCGGTCTCAAAAGCGTCCCCGCGCACCCACCGGCCGCGCGGCTGCCGTTGATGCCCTGCGGCAGCAGCGTCGGGCCGCCGGTGGCCTCGTCCTCCCCCAAGGTCGCGTTCTTGGGCAGCACGTTGCGGGCGCCGTGGCGGGTCACTGCCCAAACGAGCACCACCTCGCCCTGCGCCGCCTGCGGCGCCGCCGCCGCAAGGGCAAGCAGAAGGGCGAACGGCAGCGCGAGCTGCATCTTTGATAAATGGCAAAAATACGTGTGGTACAAACTGCTTTGCTGTCCCGACGCTTAGCGATCTGCGTGGGTGAGTACCAGTGACCTTCGTCAACGCTGGCCGGTCTGCCCAAAGAGATATCGCAAGACGACATACATCAGCTGCTTGCGTGCTAACGGCTCGTGATGCAGCATGTGGGGCGCCCGAGGAGACTGCCACCGGCTGGGGAGCTGCTTGAGTGGGCCACCGGGCGCTCGCCGGGCACATGCAAGGGTCCATGGGTCCGCGGAAGGGGGCCAACGCATCCGCTTGCTTATGTTGGCTTCTGATCCTGTTCTGAGTCCTCTTGGCAGAATGCACTAGTGCCGCAGCTTTGAATGCGTTCGCACGTGTCCCGCGCGTGCCGCCCTACGGGGTCGCAGGAAGCATATCATTTCAATTGGGCAGCAAACAAAGCTTCGCCTTGGCTCAGCACGGCACATCATTCCCAGCATCTGACACGCAGCTGTCACATACGGAAACCTGTATGTCATGACAGGGATGGACGTGTTGATGCGGGGACGCGCCCACCCATGGGCGTGCTGCTGGCCCACAGGGGGTGGCGTTGACCAGTGGCGCCTGGGCTGCGTGGCCACGCAATCCACCAGCGGGATATGAACCATGTATTGACATGCTCAGGATTGCAATATACGTGTGCGATGGCCAGCACCGCGGCAGACAGGGTCGTTGCTGCCACCACCATTTGGGCAGGCCTGCCTGGCCGCCGCCATAGGACACACAGATGCACACACGGAGGGGCATGCTATGCGGGTGCTTTGCACACACGCGACATGAGTCGCAGGCCTTCGTGCCAGGGCGTGAGTCCCCTCTCCTGCTGCTCAACGGGTAGCTTGCTGGGATCCGACCAAATTTGCCTGAAGACGGACGGATCCTAGTCGTGTCCCCCTCACCGCCTGCGCCAGCGGCGATTTTGCCCTCTCATGCAGCGGATGGCTAGACAATAAGATTTTTTTGTGCAACTTGTGGTTCCAACATGTACAGTACCCGTACCAGGCCCTGCATGGCCATTCTGACAAGGCGCACACTGAGTCACCCGCCGCCGCGCCACACGTGCTGCAGTTTTGCTTTGATGAACCCCGGCCCTTGCGTCACCAATCATAGTTCGCGAAGATGAAGCCGAAGAAGGCTGCTTTGCGCAGCAAAACAAGTACTGCAGACCCCATAGCCCGCTTCGTTCTGCAGCTTTCCCTGGTCTCACTATCTGGGACCCTGAAGGCCTTGTGCTTCAAGCCTATCGGCAGTTTCTTGTCATTGTACCTTGTGTGCGGGCGGCTCACCGTCGCCCTGTTGTCCTGGCTGCAAACCGAGCTCTCCCATTCGGTGGCTTGGCTGTTCCAGCCTGTGTTCAGCAACAACGACAGAAACGGCTGGATATACCGCCTGAGCCGGCAGTATGGCCTGGTGGCGCTCAAAAGATGGCAGGGCATCGCTGGTGAGTCCGCGGCTTGCTCTGGGCCGCATGACAAATTTGTGTGATGAGAAGGGCGTTTGATGCGTGCAATTCACGCACCGCACCCTGCCCTGAGCTCCATATAGCACTCGGCAGACCACGTGGCCATATCGACTCTCCGTCAGCATCAGCACCTGGCTGGGCACAGCATGCCTGGAACGTTGTGGATAATGCTTGGAGTTTCTTACATTGGACTGTTGTGACAAAGCGTTCGAAGGGGTTCTCACCGGCCAGGACGGACGACGTGCGCGTATGCTTTGCCCGTCTCGTCGCTCCGCAGGCACACTCGTCGCGGCCAGCGTCGCGCGCAGCCTCGCGCGCCTCGTCCGGGAGCGCTACGACGAGCGCGCGCGCAGGGTGCGCGATCTTCGCGCGGCGATGGGCGCGTCCGTGAGCTATCCCGAGTGGCGGGCGCTGGCGCGGCAGCTGGACCATCTTGATGACAACCGGCTCGGGGGCCGGTGCTTCATCCAAGAGGGTGCGTCCCCGCCCGGCTCGCCAGCCACGCTTGACGCGGCCTCGCAAGCGCTCTGGCCAGCAGCACCTCTTTGCGCTTGCACGCATGGATCAATCCGTCCCGCACAGCCTTGTGGCGGTGGGGGTTGAGAGGTCACGCTGCGTTCGCTGTTGTCGGGGTCAGGCACATGCACAACTAGCCGAGCGGCGCGGCGCCCCCGCCCCTCCTGCAGGCAAGCTGTACGACCGGAAGCTGCTGCTGCAGAAGCTGTCGCACCTCAAGTCGGTGCGCGCGGGCGGCAACATTCGAGAGATGATGTTCAGCCTCAGGGCAGACCTCGTGCGCAACGTCGCCAACATATCCAAGAGGTGCGCGCGCCGCGCCGCGCCCCGGCCCCCACCAACACGGCCCACCACGGAACTTGTGTTGTGTACTGAACCATGAAACCAGGGAGGGGCTAGCGGCCAGACGGCTTGGCGTCTCGTCTGACTGGAGGCGCACGTTCCGCGGCTGCAGTGTCGCGCCAGAGGCCCGCTGCCCCTCCGGGGCGGGCAGGCTTGCCTGCACCGCCGCCGCTGCGGCTAATCCCAACCTTCCGCCCCCGACCCCTCCGCTGCCGCTGCTTGCGACAACCCCGCAGCCAATTCCACGAGCACTCGTACACGGTGCCCTCCGCCATCCGCGAGTGGACACAGGAGGTCAAGACGCAGGTGGGGCCCCACTCACACGCTGGGGGTCTACACATTACATTACATTACATTACATTACATTACATTACATTACATTACATTACATTACATTACATTACATTACATTACATTACATCACGCTTTTCCAGCAGCGAGCGGAAAAACCCTGGCTCCCCAAAGGGGTAACGCCCTCAACCCTGGACCGGGTCCGCCAGGGATGGCTGAGCTGTCCGGCAGGGGTTGGGGGTGCGGTGGGGACGCGGCGGACGACCCAGCTGCTCACCGGGGTCGCGGAGACGGGCTTGCCGCTGGGTGCATGGCAGCAAGTCAGGGGCGCTGTCGGCTCGCCTGCCCGCGCCGGCTGATGTCACATCTCCCCTTTGGCGCCGCGCCTCTTGTCTTCCTCGTCCCCACTGCCAGCTGTCCACGCTGGCGGACTGGCCTGAGGCGGGGATCAGCAATGAGGAGAAGCTCACGTTCTTCAGGTTAGTGGGGGAGGGCGGGATAGGGGAGGAGATCGGGGTGGCGGCGCCGGGGCGGTGCGTGTTGCGTGCAGCGACGGCACGGGCTCTGGTGCTTGGGGGCAAGGGTCACCGCGGCAGGTGGTTTGTATGACAGCAGCGGATGGCTGGCCGCGCTGCCTTGCGGTGGAGGCGAAAGGCGGACTGTGTCCCTGAGGCCCTGTGACTGCGCGTGTCACTTTTGCGCGTGTGCTTCTGAGGGCCCACCGACTCATCTCAACTCGCGGCCGTCTCCCCCCACTTCTGCGCCTGCGCCTGCGCAGGGAGGTCCGCCACGCGTACGGCCGCACCGCCCTGCTGCTCAGCGGCGGCGGGAGCCTCGGCAGCTTCCACATCGTGAGCGCCCGTTTTGGGGGGCAGGGCTTTGGTGCGGCCACTGGCAGTGCCTCCGTGCTGCTACACCCTGCTTTCTTGTACCATCAACGCTTTAGGTTTCGACATCACCTGGTCGATGTCATCTACCCTTGCTTCAGGTATCTACAACACAGACCACCCAATTGATCACACATACACACTCACCGATGTACGCCAAATGCAAATTGCAACTTCCCCCCCATCAAAATACCGCCGCCCGTCCGCCCAGGGCGTGGTCAAGGCGCTGTTTGACCACCGCATGCTGCCGCGCGTGCTGGCGGGCAGCAGCGCGGGGTCCATCGTGGCGTCGCTCATTGCCACGCGCACAGACCTGGAGCTGGGGGACATGTTTGACAGCTTGGAGCAGGTG
>NW_014013108.1:14133-25414 GCF_000611645.1 Monoraphidium neglectum | reverse complement strand
GGGGTGGGGGTGCACGGGGCATGCGCAGGTGAGGGGTTCTGTTCTGCCCGGACTTGATGTTGGAGGTGACATCAATCAGACCAACACCATGTATGGGTAACCACAGATCCTTTCCTGTGCCCCCCCTCCCCCCGGGCCTGCTTCACGCCGCCCCACCTTGGCCGCGAAGGACTCGAGCTCGTCCCGGTACACCGCCTCCACCTTGACACGCAGCTTGTTGGGCATAACCTGGGGGGGGGGGGTAGGGTGGGCGGACGGGTGGGAGGTAGCAGGGTGCAGGTGATACCAGGGTACAGCTGCGGGCGGCGTTGGGGATGTGCAGGTGGGGCGGGGGGCAGACGGCAGAATCCAGGGGGATGAGCGTTGATGTGTGAGTTGGCTGACGAGGTCGGGCTCATGATTTGAGTAGCTGTGTAGTTTGAGCAGATGTGGGCTCGCTTTGGCGAGGTCCGCGTTTCCAGCGGAACATGAACAGGCTGCCTTCTCCCTAGGTGCATGCCTCCCTGTCAGCCGCCGCACCTGCAGCACATCCCCAACCGACACCAGGCCAGCCTCGCTCTTGCCCATGATCATCGTGCCCATGTCCTGAGGGTGGGGGTCGGGTCGAGGGTGGACGGCTGATGTGGAGGGGAGGGGCTGCATGTTGGTCAAGCCTGGGGCGGCCTGATTATCGTCGGCAGAGCTCGGCACGGGCAGGGTGACGGCTCGTACACAGGGCGGTCCCAACCCCCTGCGGTGCCAGTGGTGGGCCCCCGACCTTGTACTTGTCGATGATGGGCATCCGGAAGGGCGCAGTGGGGGGCCTGGGGGACACAGGATAGCGAGGGTGCAGCGGGCGGCGTTGACGGCAGGCATTTGCAGCCACAAAAAGAGGTGCTAAGCAAACATATGAAAACACTGCCCCTTGCTGCGTGCAGCTGTCTACATGCTGGCGCCCCGCCACGCTGCTCCCGTTGGGGTGCATCCCCCCAGCTCTCCCATGCCGCACCTCTCAGCGATCTCAACAGAGTCCAGCGCCTCAAACAGGGTTGGGCCCTGGTACCAGGGGCACGCCTCCTTGCTGGCCCGGTTCTGGAGAGACCCAGGGATGAGGGGGAGGCCCGAGAGGTTGGGAGGCAGTGGCCGGGTCGGTCACGCGTTGTGGAGCAGCTAAAGCACGCCAGATCCAATGCTGCCCTGCGTTGCTGCGCGTGAATGATGCACGGACTACACATATGGCATCCGACGCCTGCGCCTGGGATGCGCCGTTGCCCTCCCCTCCGGGGGCCCCGCACCTTGACGTTCTGGCCGCTGAGTGCGCTGATGGGGATGAAGGTGAGGTCCTTCTTGGGGTTGTAGCCCGCTGTCTTCAGGAACGGCGTGAGGCCCTTCACGATGTCGTCGTACCTGGGGGAGCAGGGAGAGGACGGGAGGGGGGGGGGCGCTCGCATGATAATGCGCCGTTGGCAAGTGTGCCGCACACCAGCTTGTGCGCGATGTGTGCGTGTGTGTGTGTGTGTGTGTGTGTGTGTGTGTGTGTGCTGATGCGAATGCCGACGCGACTGCGCAAAGTGCCCCAGAGCAATTCGCCGTGTGCTGCAGACGGTGCATCTTCTCTCATCACCCTGAGGCTGGGTCCCTTTCCAGTGGGCCCCTGAGATACACCTCCCCCTCCCTTCAAAACCGTGCGCACCTCTCCTGGCTCCACTGCCCGCCCTCCAGCACCACGCTGCTGTCGTCCAGCTTGTTGACCACCACGATCAGCTTCACAACACCCAGGGTCTTGGCCAGCTGGGCGTGCTCACGCGTCTGTGCGGTGTTCGAAGCAAATGGCACGGGGTGCGAGGGTTGCGGATGGCAGGAATCGCAAAAGTGACAGCTGGCTCTAGCAACAGTGCCAGCACACGTCAGGTGGCGGCCATCACAGCAGTGCACCACTCGAAGACCTGCCAACTGCGCGCCCCGCTTGCGCCCTCTCCCCGCACCTGCCCGCCCTTCTCGAACCCGGTCTCGTACTCGCCCTTGCGGCTGCTGATCACCAGCACGGCCACATCAGCCTGGGACACGCGTAAGGAGGTGTGTGTGCGTGTGTGTGGAGGGGGGTGGAGAGAGAGCAGCAGGCCCGATCCTGCTGAAGCTCACGCCTCCATCCAACCGGCCCGCCAGGTTGTGGAATTGAGGATGTGTTGAATCAACAAGCTCAGCCGCCACCTGTCTGCTTGAGAGCCTCTCCCCGTGCCCCGCTCCTCCCGAACCCGCAACCCGGCCCTCTCGCCGCGTGCACCTGTGCCGCGCCCATGATCATGTTGGGGACGTAGTTCTTGTGGCCTGGGGCATCCAGAACAGTGTAGCGCCGCTTCTCAGTCTCAAACTTGGCGCGGCCCACCTGTGAGGCAAGGCGGCCGTACAGGTTGGGCGACGGCGCCTCCCCCGGCTGGCTGGAGACCCCAAAGCTGCGGTTCTGGCGGCCATCAGCCCCGCGCGAGGCTTGACCTGTCTCTGCATGATCGTTCCAACCACAGCTTCTGTGCAGCATCCTGGCTGCCACTTCTGCTGCTGCTGCTGCTGCTGCCCCACCGGCCTGCCCCGCCCCTCATGAGTGGCGTCGTCCCCTCCCGCCGCCCACCTCCACCGTGATGCCCTTGACCCTCTCCTCCTCGTTGGTGTCCATGATGTAGGCCATGTACCACGACTCGCGGTTCTTGTCCTTGGCCTCGCGCTCGTACTTCTCAATGGTGCGCTTGTCAACCTGCAGGAGGGGGGGCATGGGGGGCGACCAGGGTGTGCTGGGGGGGTGGGGGGTGAGGAGGTGATGCAACGGTCAGCTCAGCTCCTATGGAGCCTGCGGCCTGGCCAGTCCAAGGTGCCCAGTGCCCCATGCTCCCCAACTCAGATGTTCAACCAGCAGTTTCTGGCCCTGTCATGCTGTTGCAGCTTGGTGTGCCCTCCTTGTCCAACCGCCGGCATGAGCGCAGCTCGAACGAGAACAGCCGCCCTCCCCCAGCCCCCCAGCTGTCTCGCCTGGTCTGTGACAAACAGGATCTGCCCTCCTAGTGTGCTCTTGCCGGCGTCCACGTGGCCGATGAACACCACGTTGAGGTGATCACGGGGGTCCTGGGGCACAGTGCCCAGGCATGAGCAGCGTGAAGTGTGGGCGGGCGGCGGCGCGCCAAGAAGCAGCAGCGAGCGAGTGCACTTGTTGGCCCTAGGCCCCCATGCGCAATTCTGGGAATCGCGCCCTCTGCAAGCAAACACTCCCCTCTGCCTAGCTCCCCAGCAGTGAGCGCCGCGACCTGCAAAGCCTTCCTCCACACAGACTGCGTCCTTCGCCCGCGCCGCCGCCGCACCCGCCAGATTTCTGCTGCCCTGCACGCCTCCCAACCCAGCCCAGCCTGAGGCCCGCGTGCCGTGGGCCATGCAGCACAGTGCTCACAGCCACCCAGCCACGGCCCAGCCACGGCCCAGCCACAGCCCAGCACCCCCACCTCCTCCAGCAGCTTGCGGTAGGTCTCCACCACCTTGCCCTCGTCCTCTGGCGCGTCAGGGATCACCTCCACTGCAGCCGCTGCGGACGATGCTGACACAGAGGGCGCAGCAGCCGGCTCATCCGACACCTTGAGCTCCTCCACTGCTGCTGAGATGGCATCCGCATCGCCGTTTGAAGGCACCGGCGGCGCCTCAGTCTCGGCGGGTGGCGCAGCACGCACGGGCGCGGGTTCTGGCGCTGCTGCGGGCGGCGGCGGTGAGGGGGCTGCAGCTGCGACTGGCGCGGGCGGCGGCGGAGGCGGCGCAGGCTGCGGCGGCGGGGGCGGCTGTGCGATGGGTGCTGTTGTGACGAAACCCTGGCCTGGGATGAAGGATGGTGCAGTGACGCGCGGCACGAACGAAGCTGCCGCCGCTGACAGCCCAAGGCTGGGCTTTGGCAAAGCGGCCGCCCTGGGAGCGGGCGCGGGATCCTCCCACGATTCGGGAGGCTGCCCGCTCATCCTGTGGTCACCCAGCTGCGGATCAGAAGCGCTGTCCCTGCTGATGCAGCGTGCAATGGAACTCGCTGTGCTTGCGGCTGGCTCGACGGTAACGTCAGCTATCGGCGGTTTTCTTGATTAAAACGACGAGGCAAGTTGAATGCAATGCGTCCAACGTTGAACCTAGCCGGTAGCTGCTGAACACCCTTGTGAGCTGTATTGCACTGCCGATCTCCGATCGTCTGCTTTTGTGTTTTGAGCATTGGGGCATCAATGTACACTTAAATTCTTGCATCTTGACCAGTATAAAACGCGTCGCTGCGCCGTCTAGATCTGGGAGTGCTTGTGTCACCACCACGCCCATCAAACAGCGGAGAGCATCGATCCCGGCACGTCGCGCCATCGACGAGCCGAGCATCATGGAAGATGAGGCCCCAACGGGCGTGAACGACCTTTCGCCCGCCTGCTTTGTTGCCGTGTTCGGCACCCTCGGTGCCGCTGAAACAGCACGTGCGATGTGCGTGCACCCGCTGTGGGCGGACAACCTGCGCGACGACATTCTGTGGCGGCCCTACTTTGAGGAAGTGTTTGCACAGCGCGATGCACGTCTGCCCGACGAGACGGAGGCGGCATCCTACAGGTAGGGCATTGGTGTCGAGAGCATGTCCCGGTTGCCGACGCTTCACAGCTCGGCGGCAGGCAATGTTTTGCTGCGGTCTGTTTTGCCAGACAACCGCACCCGGTTTGGTGAGCAGCCCATTTCCATGCAGCTCGTCGCATTTTGGAGAGGACGTGGGTTTAGGCGTGACGTCCGTGCCTGGCGCCGTGCTGACAACGTCGGTCCACCTGGCCTCTCCTGTCTGTGATTGTGCAGGGCAGCGTTTCTGGCTTGGACGGCACACTTTGCCGAGCTGCCCTCGTCCCTGACCTCGCGTGCACTGCACATGTGGGCGCGGCTAAGGGGTTGGCTGCAGCAGCATGCGCCGTTTATTGCAGACACGCTGCGGCCGGGCGCGTCGGCGGCTGCGGTGGTCGAGGCGGAGGCGGCGCTGGGCGTAAAGCTGCCTCCGGCTCTTGTGGCCATACTCAGGTGCGCCATGGCGGCTTTGCTCGGGTGAGTACAATTTTTAGGGCTACAAGGCCAGGCTTTCAGAATCGGCTTTGTGCAGGCAGTCGCTTGGCTTGCAATGATCTTGCTGGTGACAACACCGGGCAAAGGTCAATACCCAGCCCTTGACATTTGGGAATGCATTCAAAGCTTAGCTCTTGCACCACCCTCACCCTCCAGGGTCCACGACGGCCAAGCGCTGGAGTTTGACCAGGCCTTTGACCGCTACGTCCAGTTCCGCACCCGGCTGCAGGAGCAGGGCCATGCACCAAACACCGCCAGCACCCTGGGCACGGCACCTCCGCCGGTGCCGCCCAGGTGGCACCCCAGCATGGTGCGCCTGCAGCACAGCACGGCACTCCTGCCCGCTGGCGTTGGTGCCCGCCGTTGTGAATGATGGGGCGGCTTGTCAGCCGGTCGCGTGGCCAGCAGGCCACTCCGGTGTCCCGGATCTCCTGTCCCACACAACAAGGCGCCTAACCCCTGCCACCCTCCCCTGGCAGGTGTGGGGTGTGTTTGGCGGCTACTCCTTCTACGACCACATGGCGTCACTGCGGCTGTTTCCCCTGGAGCGCATTGTGTGGTGGACTACCTTCTTCTGGTCACATGCGGTGCGCACGTGAATGTGCGTGTTGTGTGAGAAAATGTGTGTGGATGTGTGTTTCCGGTGTGTGTTTCCGGTGCGCGTGTGTGGGTCGGGGGAGGCGTTCGACAGTTGCAATAATTGCTTAGGTGCACAAGAGCCTCTTGGAGCCAGAAGCCTGAGACATTCGATGTGTTGCTGGGCACACTTGCATACACCCCCTTGGTTTCGGAAAGGGGGGAGCAACATGCTGCTACCCCTGTTGCCATGGCATTCGTCTGCAGGGGCTAGGTGCTCCCCGTAAAATCTGAATGTTGTGGCAAGCCCATCGCCTTTTGTCGCCACAGCACTTGTCCGTGCAAAAACCTCTGCTCACCACACCGGCACGTCTGCTTTACCTCAACCCCGTTGGTCGCAAACATCCACGCACGCAACACAATGCAGCCTGCGCCCATGCCGCGCCACCTGCTGATCATCGGGGCCAGCTCCAACCTGGGCAAGCTGCTGCTGCTGGACGCAGACAGCGGGGAGGTGCGCTTGGGCAGCGCACAGGACCGCATGCCCGCAGCTCCGCCCGGTCCCGATCCTGACGCGCAAGATGGCTGCCTGCGCTGGATGGAGGAGTGGGCGCGGCGAGTGGCCGCGGGATGGTATGAGGTGGACGACGTTGGCGTGGCCCCACGGCGCGCGCGCGGCATTGTACTGTTCCCTGTGGTGGAGCCGCTCATGGCCACAGCCGTCACGCGCGGCCTGCAGGTGAGGATGTGCTGATGGACACTGGGGTAGCACGCGAGCCGCACGCATGCTGCCGGTGCTGCGCTGTGCCGAGCAGTGCAGTGCTGCAGAGCTCGGCCGTTCGCATGCTGGCGCCCACTCATGCCCTTTTCTCTGCAGCTATGGGGATTGAAGTGCAGCATTTCTGCAGTCAATGTTTTACTAGCTTTGCCCCGTCTGCATTCGTTCTCACGGGGCCCACCACCACCAACCCTGCCAGGTGCGTGTGTCGTCTGTTTTTGCACCAGAGATGTGCGGTGAGGGTGGCACCCGCTACTTCTTCAGCTACAGCGTGCGCTTCCGCCTGCTCTCGGCTGAACAGCAGCAACAACAAGCGCAGCAACAGCAGCAGCCGCAGCAGCAGCAACAGCAGCAGCAGCAGCAACAGCAGCAGCAGCAGCAGCAGCAGCAGCAGCAGCAGCAGCAGCAGCAGCAGCAGCAGCAGCAGCAGCAGCAACCTCGTCGGGAGGGGCTGCAGGGCCGGCATTCGCCAGGGAACCAGCAATCACTTGAGGCGGATGCGGAAGAGCAAGACCAGCGAAGCGAGCAGCAGCGGCAAAATAGCGCGCCGAGCACCAGCAGCGGCGATGCAGGTGCTGGCACCCATGGCTCAAGCGGGGGCAGCGGTGGCCCAAGTACAAGGACGGGCGGGGGCTGCAGCGGCATTCTGGCGTGTCCCCAGCCGCTGCGTCGCTGCCAGCTGGAGTCTCGTGCGTGGCGCGTCCTGTCGGATGAGGGCGAGCTGCTGAATGAGGTGGCCGGGGAGGGGGTGGTGGGGCAGTACCCCCAGCTGGAGGCGGGAGGGCCAGAGTACGTGTACCAGAGCTGCACCCACCAGGCGGAGCAGTCGGGCTTCATGGAGGGCGGCTTTGTTTTTGTGGAGGGCACGCTGGCACGGCCCGAGGGTTCCAGCTTCACAGCGGTCTGCCCTCGCTTTGAGCTGCGAGTCCCCGAGTACATCTTCTGATGGTCGGGGCCATTGTGTCGTTGCCCCTCTGCATTGGCACTTGACACAAATGTTTTTGGCACCTTGCTCACCCCAACTTTGTGCGTGTGGTGTTCACGCAGAGCTGCTGACACACTTCACTTCATTTAGTACTGGAGCAATGCGCAATGCAATCATGAAGTGAGGTGGCCCCTGCCCTGACACACGGTGGCGGTGTGCTGATATAATGCACTGGACACAACACCCCTCCCATCCCGAGCCATCCATCAGCATGCAATTCATGCGCGGCTACAGGCGATGTAAAATGCGCGCTGCTGGCCAAAAGCGAGCTGCAGTGCTGCTGTTGTCATGCACCTGTTGGGGCGAGCCTGGCCGGATTGAAACCAGCTTATACGGTGCTGCACCACCCTGGCATACCGTATGGTATCGTTCCGGCTATCCTACAAGACGATTGTCGTTCGGTTCAGTGTTTGCACGGTGGTTATCCACGCGGCCCAGACATCCTGCGTGCAGCTAGAGCCCAGCGTTGCTGAAAGCGTGTTAGCTTATGCCGGATTGATTTGAACAAAGCGTTACCTGCACTAAAGGTGTCGCCTAGTTGCAGCGGACCCTCCCGCCACAGGCGCATGCGGCGGCGCTGCTCATCCCGTCGTCGCTGCTGCTGTCACCAACGCTGAGAGACACCCTCAACTGTTATCCTGGTGGCTGTGGGAAATCAACTACGTCCCTCAGTCACGCAGCAGCTGTCACAAATGGCCGGCGAGAGGTCCAACTCCGAGAGCCCATCGCACCTTGTGCTGCTTGTCAATGGTGAGGCCCTGGCATCGCACGGCAGCACACAACCTGTCCAGAGAGCTATGCCGTGTCCATTGGAATTATTGAATTGTCAGGTCCTTGAACCACCACAAACACACGCTGTCCCTGCGCCACACCCTGCCAGGCATATGGGGCGGGCAGTGGGACTGGACCCGATTTTCGGCTCGCCTGGTGTCGCACCCAGCGGCCGGCCCCATGCTGGTGCATGCGAGCGGCGCCAACACCGCGCTGCAGACAGGCGATGGTGCGACTCGGTGACATTAATGGGAGAATTATGAACTGCAATCTTCTCCGGGTAGCTGCCCAAGCCGTCCGTCCAGCGCACAACCTCACAACACCCCTAATCTGATCAGGCATTGATGTCTGCGGACAGCGGCTCGCTGTTGAAGTGCAGAGTGTCCTGCAGGATCATCCGTCCCTGAAGGAACTGTCCATAGTGGCGCACAGGTGGGTGGGCGGGCGCTGCGGGGGCACGTGATGCGCACCATCACCTGCGCACATTGAAGTAATGGTTTTGGCTGTGAAGCCGCATGCTGGCTCAGCCCCGCTCTATCAACTACCATTGCTTGCGCAGTATGGGGGGCCTGATTGCGCGCTATGCCCTCGGACTGCTGGCGGCAGCACCGGGCGAGGATGGGGCGCCGACCCCCCCTGGCTCACTGCTGGGGGGTCGGGTGCGAGCACGATCGTTCGTGACGATAGCAACGCCCCACGTGGCGTGCAGCAGCAGCTGTACAGAAGAGGTGGGTGCTTGACAGGGGCTGTTGGCCGCGTTTTCCGCTCACCCATGCCAGGCGCCTGCCAAAGATAGGCCCCGCGGCCATTCTAACGGCCCTGCACCCTCCCACCAGCCGCCGCACCTCCCCTCACCTCCTGCAGGCCATGCCGGGCAGCCTGCTGATCCGGCTGCTTTCCGTCCTGCACGCCAGGGGTATCGTCCGCTTTCCTCGGGATCATCCCCACCATCCGCCCCACAAGCAGGGTGACCTGCACAAACATCATCATCATCATCATCAGCAGCAGCAGCAGCAGCAGCAGCAGCAGCAGCAGCAGCAGCAGCAGCAGCAGCAGCAGCAGCAGCATGTTGTCATCAAGGTGCACGCGCTGCTAGCAGGCCCCACACAGGCCATGTTCAATCGCAGTGTGTCACAGCTCATCGCAGTGGATGAGCACCCCCTGCCACCAATTCGCCAGACAGGGTATGTTGCAGCGAGCACCCCTCAAGCGGGGCCGCAGCCCTCAGAGATGCACACTGGCCCCAAGGTGGCGGTTCCACGGCTTGGCTCGTGCAGCGGTGTTGAGGACATTGCCTTTGCACCCCTCTTGGATGTGATGGTCTCCGACTGGCCTGGCTTGGCATTCATGTCAGGTTTGGCGGCATTTGAGACCCGGGCCGTCTTCTCAACGGCAGGTGCGCGGGCCCTGCAGAGCAGGGCAGTGCCTTTCAGGCATGTGAAGTGCGATTTCTGAGCTAGGCCGCCCTCCCAAAGAGAGCTCCAGTGCCCTATTGCTGAAGCAATTGCAATCATCCACCATTGCATTTGCCTGCAGGCGGCGACCACCTCATCCCCTGGGCATCCAGCAGCCTCAGGCACACCTGCGACCTGCCATGCCACCCTGCGCTGCCCTGGTCGACCTGGCAGCCACAAGTGGTGGAGGACAGGCGGCCCCACCTTACGACCACTGGCCGCAGCAGCAGCTATGCAGCTGGGAGGCCACAGGAAGACAGAGGCGCGAGCAGCAGCAGCAACAGCGGCAGCGCCGACGGGAACAGCCCTGTTGTGAGCCGGTCTGTTGAGACGGTCGTTGAGGCGGCCTTTGGCGGCTCGCGACGGCGGGGCGGAGTCAGCGGGCGCCTGGACGCACTGCAGTCGCTGCCCTGGCGGCGGTTCGACGTAGTTTGGCCGTGGTGCCACCACACATTTTTTGCGCACAACGCTATTCAAGGCAACGGACCTACTGGCCACCTGGGTTCCATGGTCACACAGTTCATCATCTCGCTGCTGCTAGAGCTCAGCGCTGATGAGGGCGTCCGCTCCCTGTAACAACCGCCCTGGGCTCCCTTGTGCTTCAGTCTTCAAGAGTGGGACGGGCCCATGCTGACTGCATGTGCTGTTCACACACAAAAAACTTGGGAAGAAAGAACATGTGAATAAAGAGCTTGTGAGTAATGCAACCCATAGCGGCGATGACAGTGCAGCAATAAATTGCAGGGGCGCAAGCTGTGCAGTTGGGGACTGGCACTAGTCGCTCAGTAGCGGCGGCCGCATCCTGTTGGCCCCAGCCCAAACAATACAGTTCTGCGCTACTTTGCCGATTGCATCTGCCGATGGTCGTGGAACTTATGATAATTGAGTTCGCACAGCACACAGACGAACCCATATCGCCGCAACCCAGCGCACGATCGCATCGACGTGGCCAAGATCAAAGCGGCCATGTGCTCGCCGTAGAGGCCGTCAACAACGCGTATGGGCCCCCTTTTCAAGAAAAAAGGCGTCATTCGGTTGTTTTCAGATTCTCACGAAAAGTGAACCCCAGTTGGGCGCAGATTCACACTGCAAGTGCGCAGCTGGCGCATATCAGCGTACGCTGACGTGCGCAGTGGCGCATCGGGATGGCGCCCTTGTCACCACTGCAGCAGCAACGTGCTGGGCGGGAAGACAGCCAGGTGATGTCTCACTCACGGGTACGGGCAGGGATACCCCACTTGCGTTGAGCACTCTGCTGCTTGCCGCTCACCCGCCACTATGCCCCTGGTGAGCCGTCGACGGCAGACTACAACTCCCGAGGTAGTTGAGACATACTTTCGTCTCACATCCAATGGTGGCTGCGCCAAAAGAACAACCCGCGGCGGATTCGGCCCTACTCCTGCTGCCATCGCGCACGCTCCAACTCCTGCAAACCAAACAAGCCGCCATAAACGTCTCTCTTGTTGCTGCAGAGGGTAGCATGGTTGGTGGAGGATGCCGGTATCTCGGATCCCTACTACAGCCAGGACACAGCAGAGCGTGCCTTTCGCAGCGCCTGCTTCACGCTCAGCCTGGGAGTTCTTGGCAGGTGTGTGTGTGTGTGTGTGTGTGTGTGTGTGTGTGTGTGTGCGCGTGTGTGTG
>NW_014013108.1:0-13880 GCF_000611645.1 Monoraphidium neglectum | reverse complement strand
GCGCGCGCGCGTGCGTGCATGCGCGCGCGCGTGTGATATTGCGGAGGGGGGATGGGGGAATATCTTCGACAGATACTGCGGTGCGCATTCACAAGTGATTTTGATGTGTGCGAAACCGTTCCAGAGTGATAGGAGTGCTTGATATCTTTTTACTAGTTGAGACTTGGCGGAAGCGCTGAAAGGTTGCTGGTTAACCTCACAACCGCTATTCTTTGCTGCTGTCGCTGCTTTTGTCGTCACCGCAGTTCCGTGCTGCCCCTCCCGTTTGCCCTTTCCAAGACCGGCGTCCTGCTGGGTGTAGCTACCATGGCAGTAGTGGCCTGGACCAACGTCGCCACCAGCTGTATGCTGATACGCGCATCGGCGCGCACGGGCAGGTGCGGTGTGCCTGTGTGGTTGCGTCCCCCTCATCACAGCCTGTGCGCGGCCCGCGAGGCCAAGTGCGGAACCCCCACCCCCCGACAGGCACACCTATGAGGGCCTGGCTGAGTGGGCGGGCGGCCCAGCGTGGCGGGCAGTGACACAGGTGTCCCTGCTGCTACTGCTGTGGGGCACGCTTTGTGGCGGCCTGGCGCTGCTGTCAGATGTGGCTGTGGTGATGGCGCAACAAGCATTTCCAGAGGGCGAGGCACCTGCGTGGCTAAGCGGCCGGGTGCTGATGAGCGTACTTGCGCTTCTGGTGCTCTTCCCACTCTGCCTGCAGCGCCATATGCGCCAGGTGTGCAGGGCAGGGAGCAGGCAAAGGGTCGGGCACATCTGCAGAAACCAGGCCCTCAGCTTCTGCTGTCCAGCCTGCTTATGCCGCGCGCTTCCAAGCCATGCAGAAACGGCCTTCTTGGTTCAGCACCTGCCATACTCACCGCGCCTGCTCTGTGCAGCTGGAGACCGCAGCCACCGCTGGCGTAGCATTGGTGCTGGGCCTGGTGGCGCTGCTGGGCGTGCGCGTGGTTGCAGCGGGGTTCCCAGGCATCGCCGACGGCGAGGTGCCGCTGTGGAACGTCAAGCTGGACGGACACCTGCCGGAAGCATTCTCTGTTCTGGGTGAGCTTGCCCCGTGGCAGTGATCGCCAGGGGGGGACTGCACCTGCGCGGCGCGCAGTGCGCTGGCCTTGGCGGCTCACGCAGGTGGCAGAGCAGCGCCTCTCTTCAGGGGTGCAGCCCTGGTTCATGATGACATTGCGGGCCCTCCAATGCACTAGGACTGCTCTCTGGCATGCAGCCTCCACCTGACACATGCCTCCCTTCCTATGCGCCATGTTCTGTTGCAGCTTACGCATTCTACATGCAGCCAATGATGATGACGCTGCTGCCAGAGATGCCCGCTGGCCCTGTGGGGGTGGCAGCCATGAATCGCGCCGTGCTGGTCACCCTGTACGGCGTCGCATTTGGTATCTACGCATCCATGGGGCTGTTTGGTGCTGCGCTCTTCGGCCAGGGCACCGAGGGCAACATCATGGTCAACAAGCTGGTGGACGGGCGCGTGGCAACACTCGCGCTCTATGGTGCGCGGGCTGCTGTGGCGTCAGACATGTTGAGGGTGTGCCCCAACTGACGGCACAAGCAACCCCATGCCCCGACTGACGGCATAAGCAACTCGCCGTTCAGCAGGTACCACTCTCTTCAATGGACGTGTCCCCCTTGCCTCCCTTATCTCACGCCCTGCAGGTGGCATGCTCCTCTACCTCGCGCTGGGCATGACCACAACACAGTACGCCCTCAGGTGCTCGTGAGCCATGATGCGGCTGCGGAGAGGGTTGGGGGGGACCTCCGCTGTGATTCTTTAATGCTGTGTGTGGGTGCTGTATTTAATGGGGCTCAGGGCTTGAGCAACGGGTCACACCCCACAGGTTCACATTTGTGCTGTCCCTCGCCCACCCTGAACATCTCCTCCCTGCAGGCAGTCACTGGACCTACTGCTGCTGGGCGAAGAGGCACCCTTCACACGGCGACGGCAGGTGTGTGTTGGCTGCAACATCCCATGATCAATGCCGTTAGTGCAGCGCCACCAGGGCGTAGGGGCACATGGGTTGAAACGTCTCACTTCATGCTTACGGGACGGCATATGATGTTGGACCTCCACCCATTCCAACCATACCCTCCTCTCTGGGTCCCTGCAATTGCCCTCCCTTTCCAGGTGGCTCTAACAGCACTGAGCATCGGCAGCGCGCTGGCGGTTGCGCTCATTGCCCCCACCGCAGCTGAAAAGATTATTAGCGTTGTGGGAGCCACGGGAGTGTGCATGGTCTCGTACATTATTCCCGTTGCGATACACGTCACAGGACACAGGCGGGGATGGCGGCACCCAGACGACGCCGCATCACGGGCCGCCACAGCGCGATACCTGGCATGGCACCGCCGAGGCGGATGTGGTGCCACGTGTACAACCGGGGCCGGTGCCGCAGGAGGCGCTAGTGACTCGGCAGTGGCGATGATGGCGCCGCTGCTTGGTGCACCTTTTGCAGCTGTGACGGGTGTCGCGTCGTCGGGGCTAGGAGACTGCCTGTTGGACGAGCATGATGCTGATGGAACTGCTGGAACCCTGGTCATGCCCGCCAAGCGCGACGAGGAGGGCAAGGATGGCGGGCTCAGCTGCTTAGGCCGCCTGCATGCTACGTGGGAGGGTTTGGTGGAGCCACTGGTTGTGCTGGTGATTGGGGTTGGGTTCTCAGTGGCTGCGCTTTGGGTGGCGATCACTGCTTTTCTTGTGGATGTGAGCCACGTGTGAAAGGGAGGGGACCCAGCTAGCAGGTGTGCGTTTGTCGGCATAAATTCGTGCATATTCTGGACGCACAAGCTTGGTCAGGTGGCCACAAGCCCAGCAGATGACGCACACCTTCCTGTACCCAAATTTACATGGATCCTCTACACAATGGCCTGCAGTGGTTGTGCTGCGTGTGGAGTTGCAGTCGCAGGCATTGGCTGTGCGCCCACGCCTGTTGTGGGTGGGACATCCAATTTTTCAGGCGTTTCGTGGCAACAGGCACAGCAGGACTATGTGAACATCCAAGCACACGGGTTGTTTTGGTGGTGGTTTGAACGGTCAACACAAACTTTCTGATTGTGTGGGGCAGCGATGTCCCGTCTGTGTATGACCATATGACCACTGGCCTCTTGTAAACATGTCTTTTGTTCATGTGATGCATTGCAGCATAAGGCAAAACTTTGTGCAGCCTCATCGAAGTGCGGGCCTTGGAGGAAAGATTCAATCCTCAGCAAATGCGCTGACAGTTAGTCAGGGGTATGGGTATGCCCCCCAACACAAAAATAGTGCAGCAGCAGGCTCGGGCTGACGCTGAGCCCAACACAACAGCCAGCCCAGGTCGCCTCCTACATACACCGCGTCCCCAGGGGACAAGACACACGTGTATAAAAGCAAAAACGTAGAGGCGCTTCCCAGATCACGCTAAACCTTTGCGTGTATGCAGCCACGTCGAGCATAGCAGAGTAAGAAAATCAAGGATCAACATCAAGAAGTATGGGCGACCGTGGGAGGTGCGGACCATGTGGGAGATGTGGCAGGGTGACGGTCAGCAAGGCTATCGACGCTGCAGCTGCACTGGGCGGCGCACGCGGCGCCCGCCACTGCGATGGGCTCACAAGCAGCAACTTTCAATCGTCAGGTCAAGGAGTTGCAGCCCAAGAGCTGGTGACAAGAAGAAGCGGTGAGGTGCTGGTGCTGGGCGGTGTGCTTTGAACGGCGCGCGTGGACTGCAGGGCGCCCTGCTGCGCATCCGCGACTACAACCTCGCCCACCCCACGCTGTCCCTTCCCTCGCCAGTCACCGCCACTACCGACGCAAGGACGAAGACGGCGGCACTAGCGGCGCAGCGGCCCCCAAGAGTGCGCTGCAGCTTGAGGCGGAGGCGCTCGCGCGCATCGGCGAGGCTGTGGCGTCGCGCCTCGAGGCAGCGCTGGTGTCCGAGGCGTTCAAGGAGCGCGTGGCTGGGCGGCTCAAGGAGGAGCGCGCACGGCTAGAGGCGGCAATGCTTGAGCAGCTGGAGGTGGAGCGTGCCGTGCTGCTGGAGCGCAAGCGCGCGGCCCGCGAGGCGGCGCTGAAGGCACAGGAGGACCTGGACCGCTTGCTGGAGGAAAACAGGCGCGCCCTGGGAGGGGGAAAGGCTGCTCCGCTAGGCGCATGGGATGGGGCCGCCAGGCAGAGACAGATGACACATAAAATGCCCATGCAGCTCGCTACCGTTTAGGCAGCGGCCGTGATGTTACTTTGCGCCCCCTCGGGTTGTGCTGTTAGCTTGAGGGCCCATCCGGGTAGCGGATGCAGTCCCAGCAGCGCCATGTGAGAGGCAATCGAACGATGACCCGGTCACATCCTTGCAGGCGCAAAGTGGAGGAGGCGCAGCTTGCGGCAGCGCGCGCTGCAGAGGCCGCGCGCGGCTTCGATAGACACAGTGGTGGAAGCGGTGGCGGCTGTGCAGCGACTGCTGCAGCTGCAACCAACCACACAGCGGATGACCTGCAGCCGGCTGCGCAGCTTCAGTCGCAGCAGCACCAGCAGCAGCAGCAGCAGCAGCAACAGCAGCAGCAGCAGCGGCAGCAGCCACCACCACTATATCCACCCCGTCGGCGGGCATCTGGGCTCACAGTTGTGGAGGACGGGGCTCTGGGGTGACGGCCGCAGGCATTGCTGTATGCTATGTGCTGCCACTGGCTAATTTTCCGCGCCTTGTGTGTTCGCAAGCGGACGAGGCGTATGACCAGCTTCTTACGCGTGATTGTAGAGCGTGGCCACACTCAAGTGCATGCGACCTGGCGGCGCTGCAAGCAATTCCCTGCTAGCCTGAAGGGATCTGCTTTACAGCACTGCACGCGGGCTGGTGTGCTGGTCCATGCTTTGTGTACGTCAGGATATGGGCTGAGCGCGGCCTCTGGGAGAGGTACTACAACTGCTGAGGAATGTGGGGTGCAAGTTATACGCTGGCCATGGCAACCCCGTGCAGAGTTCTGCTGTCAAGCAAGGCCAACGCGCGTCCCACCATCGAGCTTCACCAAGTGCAATATCCTATGATACCGTATGATTGTGGGCCCTGCCACCCATGATCAGTTGCCGTCCACATGCAACAGATGAGCAAATGCCATGTTTATCATGCCTGTTGCAAAGTACGGTAGGCAAGTTTCAGCGGCCGCCGGCAGCAGCGTACGGTACGGTATGAATGGGAGAAGCAGCTGCAGCGCTGCTGCCGCATGTCAGCACATGCGACAGTCTGCATGCTGGCAGGCTGCCGCGGCGGCAAGGATATACCGTATGTAAAATTGCGTAGTTTGACAGCACAACGTACTCTTTATGTACGAGATCGCAAGGCCCGTCGCAGTCAAACAACTGCGCGTGGATCCCCTGCGTGGACACCGCTTTCACCATCATACAAGTTACTCAAGCGAGATGATAAGGCTCAGCCGAAATCAGCCGAACGTGGACTGCAGCTGAGCGTCAGGGATTGTGCGGCGCAGCGCTCGGCGTCGCTGCACATGCACATCATCCAGAACCTCTCAGACCACCCAGGCATCAGCAGAGTTAAAAGCCGTCCACATTGCAACTAGGGAGTGTGCAAGACAATGTCGTCCACAGCGGTGATTGGATTCATCAAAGGTGCGCTACCTGACAGACGGAATTCACCTGCGATTGCAGTGTGCTCCGGCTGCCATCGCACCGTCAGCAGCTCACCATCACACGCTGCTGTACAGACATCAAGGCGCGCAACTTGCGGGCGGTGCGCGAACGGCTGGCCAAAGGCAAAGAGAACCCTAACTTGCGCTTCACGGATCCAGCGGCAGCCGGTTGGGAGTATACCTTGCTGCACAAGGTACCTGAACGCGGGCGTTTGGACGGGGCGGTAGCTTGTTGATTGGTGCAATCCCGCACATGAGGCGTGAATGGGTGGGCGGTGTTTGTCAGGCAACCACCCACCACTCACCTCCCCACCTCACAAACTCGACCCGCACTTCCAACAGGCTGTTCAGGTGGGATGCCAGCCCATAGTGGAGGAGCTCCTGCGAGCTGGGGCAGGCGTTGACAGCCGCGATAACAACGGCGCCACGCCGCTCCACTGGGTGTGCGAGGCTGCGCTGGGCGAGGAAGCCTACCTCGGCATTGCAGGTGGGTCGCTTTGGCTGTTTGCACGGCACAAGTGTCGAGAGTACATATGCTTTTGCATCAAGATGATGTGGGCACACCTTCCTAATCACAAACAAGGTGTGCTCTTGATATGTGTGGCTGGGTTAGATGAACATCAAAATTGTGTTTTGCGGCGTGACAGCACCCCTGGCCCACTCCTCCTCTATGTGCACGATGGGGACCCTCATTGCCTCTTGGGCTCCTGCAGCGGCCCTCGTTGCTGCCAAGGCTGATGTGAGGGCCAGGGACAAGTACAGCGCGACTCCCCTACATGTGGCCGCTGCCAAGTGCCCCGCCTTGATCAAGATGCTAATCATGTCTGGCGCATGCCTACGGGATCTCGACGTACGAGGCCGCAGTGCTGTGCATGTCGCAGCGGCTGAAGGGCGCCTGGACACGCTGTGGCTGCTGGTTGCCGAGGGCGCGTGCATGGCTGAGCAGGTGCGGCGCAGTTGTGGCGGACGGTGCGCACGGGATACATACAAGAATGTTGATTCCTTGGTTTGCAAGCGCACATGGCCCCTATTCGTCATTTGCTGACCTGCCTCTGCTGCAACGCAGGATTCATCGGGCTACACTGCGCTCATGCTCCTTTTGCAGCACGGCCACACCCAGCAGGCCCTGCAGCTACTGGGGAAGTTGGAGGGAGAGCTCTGCGCCATCAACGCGCAGGAGGCAGTGGGTGGTCGCACTGCCCTGCAGCTAGCGTGTGAGGGGGGGACTGGACAGCTCTCCCCAAAGTACAGTGACAAAGGGGAGGTAGTTGACGCCCTGTTGGCAGCGGGAGCGTCGCCTGACGTGCGGCTGACGAGCGGTGACACGCTGCTGTTGGACGCGGTGCGCAGCGGTAGGCTGGAGCTGGCCAGAAAGCTGCTGCCTGCCTGCAGCAACGTGGATGTGGAGGGTGAACGGGTAGACAGTGCTGTGTCCCTGGTGCTGCAGCTTCATTGGTCCCCGCACCAGCCACAGCTGGCGGCAGACACATTGAGCCCGATCGCGCTGGTTGATCAAACTCCTGCAGCGGAGGTTGTCTCCCTTTGCACGGCAACCGCCGACGGCAACCCTGCAAGCGCGGTGAGAAGCTTAGGCAGTGGCGGCGTGGCCATTCAAGGCCCCTGTGGAAGCGGGGCCGTCACAACTACTGCTGCTAGGGCTGTTGGCCCTGCTGGCAAGGAGGCCAACAGGCCGGAACAATCTGGTGCTCACATCAGCAGACCCAGCAACAAGGTGCCTGCCACACGACACAGTCCGGCTAGGAGCACAGATGTCATTCGAGCCAAGAGCACCCACAGCACCAATGGTGTGTTGAAGCAGGCAAGGCGGCTGCCGCCGCCACCACCGGCGCCCCAGCAGCAGCAGCAGCAGCAGCAGCAGCAGCAGCAGCAGCAGCAGCAGCAGCAGCAGCAGCAGCAGCAGCAGCAGCAGCAGCAGCGACAGCGACTGCCTCTACCGCCGCTGCAACAGCAACACAACCTGCAAGAAGCCACCAAGGGGGCTGCTGGGCATTTGAGCAGGGGCAGCAGCTTTCAAAAGGCTCCTCTGGCAGCGCAATCGTCCCTGCCTGCAGCGCCGGATGTTGACACCGCTTTGTCTTCGCACAGAGATGCGGAGCTGGCAAGCAGCAGCCGGCAGAGTGCTGAAGGACTGCTGGTGGCGCTGCTGCAGCGGGGTGCAAAGCTGGGGCTGGTAGATGGCCAGGAGCTGTTCCTTGAGGCGCGCTCTGCAGGGCAAGATGAGCTGTGCGCCCTGGTGAGCTTTGTGGCCCACGGCGACATATGCGCCACCAGTATTTACACAAGTTTGCGACGGGAAAACACGGTGTTGATCGCCAACACAATTGTACTCTGTTGCTTGTTCCAGCAATTTGATTACACCTCCCAACCACTCCAAAACAATCCCGCAGGTCGTGCCAGCATTGCCAGTCCCCGCAATGACCGGGCTTGGCCTGCGGTACCAAGACCTTGCGGCCACCATGCCGTGCACAGCTGTGGCGGTGCTGGTGCGTTCCGCTATCATTGCGCAGCTGGATTGGCTGGGGCCCCAGGTGAGCCTTCATGCTATGCGTGTCAAAGTTGCTACAATGTGTAAGCATGTCATTGAAAGCCTGCCCGTGTTGCACAAGCTGTACAGGCTGCCATTACCACCCAAATCACCAACGAAGCCGTGGCAATTGCCACCACCACAGGATGAGCACGGCAACACACATCTCCACCTGGCTGCGGCCAGGCCTGGCGACAACGGCGCCCTTTGCAGCGCCCTGGTGGCAGCGGGCGTCCCTGTGGATGCAGTCAACAAGGAAGGCGACACTGCGCTCTTCATCGCGGCGCGTGGCGCGGCTCCATGCGCCTGCCGGGCGCTGATCGCTGCGGGCACCGATGTGCTGGTGCGGAACACTCGCAACCGGACAGCGGGGACCCAGATCAAGCTGGACCCGGCAGTCAGGGAGTACCTGTTTGAAGAGGAGGAGGCAGCGCGCGCCGCACGGGCGGGGCGCAACAAGCAGCTGTGGGATGGGAAGCTCGCCGCAACGCAGACCGCGAGCGCATGCGCGCTGCGGTCTGTCTGATTGCAGGAACGCTTCAGCGCTGCCCTGATATCAAGCAATAATTTTGGTGCTGTAAAATTAACTTCTATCAGCACTGCATCGAGGCGTGAAACTACATTCAACTCGTCCAACAGCGACGACGACGACGCCTGTGGCACTTCGGCAGGGCACTGGGTGATGTCAGCTTGGTGGGGCGCACGCTGGTACTTACCCCTATGCCTGGATTGCATGGTCGCGGCTGTGCAAGTGTTTGCTTGGCATAATTGCACGAAATCGGCGGCTGCTTTTGCTGGCGATCTTCACAGCTTTGCCCTAAGGGTGCCTGGCGGCTCACCCTGGATTCCTGCCGCTTCCTTAACATAATTTCTTCTGGTCCAAGTGTTAGTTCAGGGTGCTGTGGCGGCGCACACGGTTCTTTGGTCGTGTGAAGCAGCGGGAGGGAGCGTCAGAGAGCATGGCGCGATCCAGGATGCTGCTTTTGGAACACTATGAGGTCGACGCCAGCTCTCTGGGCGCAGTGGCCCCCATGGCCGGCCTGTTGCAGTGCGCGGCAAAGGAGCCGGCGGGCGTCGCGTTCCACACTACTGTCCTGCGCCAGCAGGGCCTGCTAGGTGCGAGGGGCCAGCTGCGCTTTCCCTGAAGAGCGGGCGCAGTCGCAATCATCGCCTGCCTGTCTGCTCTGCATGGCACCACGGTTTTTTTGCCTGCTGGCTGGCCACAAACCCGCAGCTTCTGCCCAACACCCTGGCTCAAGCTGTGGAGCAAGGTTGTGCCTTGTTCGCCCGAACCCCTTCCTATGCGCGCTGCCCTGCTGCGGCTGTCGCTGCGAACGTCACACCCCTGTACCAGTGGACAAGGAGGAGGACAGCACCTTGAACGCCGGCGCGGGCGAGGCAGCCGAGTCATCGCGGCCGTTGTCAGCCGGCGGCGCCGACGCTGATCTGCAGCCGCCGCCGGGCGTCAGCTGGAAGCGCTCCAAGGCGAAGCAGAAGGGGGACAAGAAGAAGAAGGACTCAGACTACTACGCGCTGCTGGGGCTGCAGAACGAGCGGTGGACCGCCACGGACCAGCAAATTAAGCTCGGTGGGGTCCGCACCGTGCTGGGGTGTGGCGGGTGGGGAGGGGGTGGGGGGGCGCCGCATGTTGCGCCAGGTGGTTGAGTTGTTGCGTCTGTGGCTGTCGTCGTCTAATATGAGACCGAATGCATCGGTTTTCAGAGCGGGGTTGCTCTGTGGCGTCCTTGAGAACGCAGTACACTCCCCTAGTCATTGACGGTGTCTACCGCCTTGCCCGCGTGCCGTGCCCGTGCCTGTGCCCGTGCTGTCCTGTTCGTGCAGCCTACCGTCGCACGTGCCTAGAGGCGCACCCTGACAAGGCTCTGGCCGGAATAGACGACGCGGCGGAGAAGATACGCATTGAGGAGCGCTTCAAGACCATACAGGCGCGCACGAGGGGCGCATAGTTGATACACATGAGACCCCTTTCCTGGGAGGCTGGCACAACAGGCTGACATCATGGCATGGCACGGTGCTGCTGCATGAGGGATACAGGCACAGGGTGATGGGATTGCGGTGAAGCGACACAGCTCTGTGGCCTCTCGTATGTGCGGCGCCCACTTTCGGGCTGGGCCGCATCACGGCTGCGGCAGGTGTTCTGCGCTGTTTGGACGGATGAAATCCCCCGTGTGTGCGTGTGGAGTGCACAATCATCACCTCTCAAGCCGCTCCTTGTCCCCGCTCCTGCCGTCTGCCCCCCTCCCCCCCCCACACACAGGAGGCGTATGAGGTGCTGTCTGACCCGGCCAAGAGGCGCGAATATGACTCAACCGACGAGTTTGACGACACGCTGCCGACTAGCTGCGCAGCGGCTGACTTTTTCAAGGTGAGTGTGGGGTGGGGCTGGCTGGGTGGGGTGTGCATGGCTTCTGGGCCTGAACGCAAGGGGGTCCCCGACGATGGCGGGCAGGACGGGTGCAATGCAGCTGTGCTCTTGCGAACTCGTGCCTGCACAAATGTGCTGGGCTTCTGCCCACGCGCCTGCCAACGCCCCGCTGCCAGGTGTTTGGCCCGGCTTTCCGCCGCAACTCGCGCTGGAGTGTGGACCGCGCAGTGCCAGACGTGGGCAGCCTAGACACCCCATGGTCCGAGGTGTCAGCGTTCTATGACTTTTGGTACAGCTTCAAGTCGTGGCGCGAGTTCCCTCACCCAGACGAGGAAGACGTGGAGTCGGCAGAGAGCAGGGAGCACCGCCGCTGGATTGAGCGGTGCGGGGACCTTCGGGGGAAGGGACTCAGACAAGCTGGGAGAGCGCGTATCAAAGGCACTCTGCTGCCGCTCAGTGCCCTGATGGCAGAGCCACAGCCAACTGTCAGCTTGGTGTTGGTTGTGACACCAGCCACCATATACGTGCCGGTGGTTGGAACAGCAGCTACCTACTAGACAACCAGCTCAAAGCCCTCTTTGTCCAACAGCGTCTTGTGAGACCTTCTGCTGTATCCTCCTTCCCTCGATTCAACCCCCCTCAAAACTCAGGATCAATTCCAAGCTGCGTGAGAAGGGGAAGAAGGAGGAGGCCAAGAGGCTGCGGGAGTTTGTGGACGCCGCCTACCGCATCGACCCCCGCATTGCAGCGCGGAAGGATCTGGAGCGGCTCGAGAGGTGTGGGCGCGGCAAGGAGGGACCTCGTTGCATGGTCCCTCGTAGCCATGATTGAGCGGCCTGTGGAGCGCCAGGTTGGCGGGTGGCTGCTCTTGTCCTCTCAACATCATTCTTGATGGAGACCACGTGCCGGGTGTCCCTGTTGCGACGAGTGCTGATCCATTCTCAGGCTGACATTCCCTGCGCCCGCTGCTGCCCCAAAGGGAGCGGAAAAAGGCCGAGAAGGAAGATGCAAAGCGGCTGCAGCGTGAAGAGGAGGAGAGGAAGAAGGCCGAGGAGGACGCAAGGAGGTGAGGCCCGGCGCTGTTGCTCGTAGGTGCTGTAAGCCTGCCCATTTGCCCCAGTGCGGCTCGCTGCTTCAGTTCGTTGTGCGACGTCTCCACTGCTGCATGCCATGAACAGCCTGCGAGCACACTCCACCCTGCTCCACCCCTCTCGCCGCCTCCCTCTCCAAGGCGCGAGGAGGAGGAGGAGGCCAAGCGCAATGCCGCTGAGGCCAAGCGTCAGCGCGAGGCGGACAAAAAGCTGCTGAAGCGGGAGCGGCAGCGCCTGCGCGCCCTGGTGGATGGCGGCGGTGGCGCTGGGCGGCTGCTTGGGGAAGACGAGACTGAGAAGCTTTGCCAGGGCCTCGACACGGCGGCGCTGGCGGCCCTCTGCGAGGCTGCGAGCGCAAAGGGTCTGTCCTCGGAGCAGCAGCGCGGGGTGCTGGAGGCGCAGTTGGAGGAGATGCGGCGTGGGGAAGCGTCAGCGGCGGAAGAGCGGGAGCGGCAAAAGGAGTTGGCAGCAGCCGCACTCAAGGTGGGAGGTCAAGCACTTGTGAAGCGACCTCGATTATTGCACCTGCTCAAAACCGTAGAGCCCCCGTAGAAGCGCTGGCATTGCGTTGCTTTCTAAAACGCCTGTTGTATTGTTGTGCGCCATGGCTGTTGTTGCCCTTCACTCACTTCAGGACATAGCCAAGCGCGATCACGAGCGGCGCATGGCCAGCATGAGTGAGTGGACAGACGAGGAGCTGCGGCTGCTGGACAAGGCCTGCACCAAGTTCCCCATGGGCACGCCAAGGAGGTGCGGGATTAGGCGAAATCGTAGCGGTGCTGCAAGGGCGCTGCAGGGCACGTTTCACCCTGCGCTGGTGTGGAGCAATAGCGCCAAGGTTTTTTCACCTATGCCTATTGCCCTGCTCCAGGTGGGAGGCTGTTGCGGCGTACGTTCGCACGCGGCCGCTCGATGAGGTGTTGCTGATGGTCAAGGAGCGGCAGGGCGCTGCTTCCAACAGGCTGCGGCAGCAGGAGGACTGGAAGGGCGCCGCCAAGAAGCGCGCGGAGGTCACGTCTGAGGCGGACCTGCGCTGCATGGCCTTCACTGACGTGGAGGTCAGCGTGCTGGCAGAGGGGACTGCGGCGGCCACACAGCAGCAGACGGCCGCCGCCACATCCAGCAGCAGCATCGCAGGGCCCGGCCCTGGCAAGGGTGCTGGCAGCGGCGGCAGTAAGGGGGGCGCGGCCGAAAACGCTGCAGCGGCGGGCACCGGCAATGGCAGCGGCGTCGGCGCCAAGCCCAAGAAGGTGGTTTCTGCCGACTCGGGGGAGTGGAACGAGGCGCAGGAACTGGCGCTTGTGCAGGGGCTGAAGCAGTTTGGAAAAGAGCTGCCGGACAGGTGGGTTTTGAATCTGCGCCAAGGGGTGCTGTGAGCCTGCTGCTCCCTCAAGGCCGTTTGTGACTGCAGGCCCCTCAGTGCTGCGGTGGCCCTCACATGCAGCCCCTTTTGCGGGGTGGCCGCTTACTGAGCAGGGTGACCTGCTTCTCTCCCCCCGTCGCCGCCCACCAGGTGGGAGCGCATCGCGGGCGTGGTGCAGGGCAAGAGCAAGGCGCAGTGCTTCAAGCGGTTCAAGGAGCTGAAGGACGCCTTCAAGGCCAAGAAGACAGAGGCGTGACGCGACTCCACGGGGAGCCCTTGCGACCCCCGCTGCGTGCAACAGTGCGCCGCACCCTAGTGGCAGTCAACGTCAGACTGCTTTGTGCGAGCTTGAAGCGTTACACGCCTCTCAGACACAGGGCCTGTAACACTGTTCGTGATGGCAGTTCACAGGAATAATTCGCAGGGTTTGTAAAGCAGGAGGGGTCACAAATTGATGGGTTGCTGGATGGGGTGACGAATCGCATTTTGAGTCGAGCTGTGCACACTAAGATGGATGGAACCAGCCAGCTGTAGTAAGCCTTTGGCCACGATCGACTGGTGGGGATGTCACCTTGTAGTGACCCATCACTCACCATGACTTTATGCCACAAAAGAGTGAGGGGCCTCTGGCAGCCGCACGGTCAGTGGTTGCTGCAGCACTGGCTTGGAGTGTCCAGCCACCTTGAACTGCCCCAAACCACCTTGGTTTAGGATTATAATAGTTACAAGATCCCGCGGTCGCCCGCTCCTCGAGCCATCCAGGCTCATGGCACTAAGGGTTTAGGGTTTAGGGTTTAGGGTTTGGATTTGAACCCTTGTATGACTGGGCAGCAAGTTATGGCGGCTGCAGACATTCCACCTGGTCCTTAAACG
>NW_014013109.1:24285-26747 GCF_000611645.1 Monoraphidium neglectum | reverse complement strand
CACCCACCCCTCTACATCAGACATGGCAAACATGGCCCTCATGGCATGGCTGCCAATCATGGTCCAGGCCCTGCTCTCGGGCGGCGACCCCACCACCATCGCCCAGGCGCCCCGCCCGCCCGCCGGCGGCGGGGGCGACCACGCAGCCGCCGGCGGCGCGGACGCGGACGCGGGCGCCGCGGCGGTGCTGCTTTCAGGGATCCCTTTTGCCTGCGCTGCGGCCGCCTCGACGTTCGTCGGCGCCGCGATGCAGCGGACGGGGCGGCCGCTGCACTACCTGTCCGGGCTCAATCTGGCTGGCGGCGCTGCATTCGTCGCGTTCCACCGCGCGGTCCGCGCCAGCCGCGCGGCCGGCTTCGCCTGCCTCGTGGCCACCCTCAGCTGCGCCTACGCGGGCGCGCCGGCCGCGCCCTGGATCGTGGCGCGGCTGACCGCCGGGCCCGGCGGCGGCGCCGCGGTCGCGCTGCCGCTGTTCAATTCGTTGGCAATGCTCGGCGGCTTCCTGGGGCCGGCCGCGCTGGGGGCGCTCGCGGAGAAGCTGCGCGGCGACTTCGGGGCGGCGACGGCGCTGCTCGGCTGCAGCATGCTGGTCGCGGGCGCGCTGGCGGGGGCGCTGGGGTGGGCGATGGCGCGGGACCCGGAAACGCGGCAGATTGTTGCGGCAAAAGTCGGGGGCGGGGCCGGCGGCAGGTATGAGGCCGTGGCCTCGAAGGAGGCAGACCCAGAGGCGGCGAGCCCCTGATCTCTGTACATCATATGCACCTTACGCATTGACTAGAGACACCATCCGCCTGGCTGCGCTGGTGGGGTCCTGTTCGCCGGGCCTGAGCCTCATATCCGCCTCGTCGTCCCCCATAGCCCGCGCTGTTGCGTGCTGATTGCCAGCTCCAACTGTTGCAGAGGCGTCCACCGCGCGGCGTAGCGTGCTGCGCGGCCCGCACGACATGGTGTGAGAGACCAGCTTCTCGGGATTAAACCCCCGCACTACTACCCCCATACCCCCCTGTCTGGTGGAGTGGCCCATCTCTTTCGCCCTGTTTGCACAATCCAACACCGCGCGTCCCCGTTACGGCTGGGAGGCCCCTCACAGATTAGACAATTTGCTGTCTGTTGCTGGTGAGGTGCACTGGGCCCCCAGCAGCAGTCGCCTCCCCAGAGCTCCCCAATCAGTGCTCAAGCACACGAGATTCGGTGCCTCATCCTGTGGTCTGAGTCAGCTTCACCACGGATTCCGCCTGTGCTGCTGCCGCACCCTGCAACCGAGGGGCCGACACGGGCTGCTGTTCGCGCCCGCCCTCCTCCTGCACGCGGCCTTGCTCTGCAATGCTTGGACGCACGTGAGGGCTCGGCAGCACGTGAGGGCTCGGGTGCGTCGCCAGCAGCCGTCCGCGACAGGCGTCTCTGTCCCCTCTTCGCCCTGCCAGCTTTCCCCCATGCTTCACCCGCAAGCCGCTGAGTCACCACACCTCCCTCACCCAGCACTCATTCAGTTTGGTGCGTGGACCGGTTCCAAGCGACCCAATTGTTACCCACACACAGCTACAACATACGGAATAGCTCTACATGTGTTACAAAGCCCGAATGCCGATCGTTTGGGCAAACCGATTGTGCATTTGGGTTCAAGCCAGAATTGCTGCGAGCAGCTTCCTGATTGTGGCCCGGTGAAGCCGACCTCTGCGGCTGCGCAACACGGCCTCCCCGCCCAGCAGCGGAGGTCGCGCCAGCCGCCCCCGGCGGTGACATGCGTGCTCCAGCAGCAGTTGCGTGAAGTCGCCGCCCATGTGACGCGGTAACCTTTGCAGTGGGCGTCCGGCCAGGCGCTGCGTGCCGGGTCACCCCCAGGCGGGGGTCAGGGCGTAGCTCACGTGCAGCCGCCCGTCTATGCCGTACGCCTGTGGTTGACAATCGTTCGGGGCGGCGTGGCGCGGTTCGGGCGGCGCGGCGTGGGCGGTCGGTGTCCAGACCCGGGTGCTAAGGGGGGGCTCTGAACGCCTGCACTCGCCGCTTGGGGCAGCCCGACAAGGCACGCCGCAGCAGACCGCGTGATCCACATCAACAGCCACACCGCCGCCAGTATCTTGTGCTTTCGTGTGAACTGGAGTGGCGTCAATGCAACATGGCAGCTGCTCAGCGGGTGTGGGCTGACTAAGGGGTGACTCATCGCGCGTCACCTGGGTGAGCAGCGCCACCTCGTCGTCCAGGGAGGGGCAGAAGGCCTCCCGCAAGTACACAAACTTGGATATCATGATATTGATTAACATAAAGGTGGGAGGACGGAGCGCCGCAGAAGAGGGTTGCACACCACACACGGATGAGGCCGGCTGGAGGGGCGAGAGCGGGACGTGCCGGCGCTCTCCGTGGGAGCGACGCGTCGGGACGCTCCCCACATTGTGCGCGCCCCCTGAGGCCGAGGACTCAGCACGGGGCCGGCGGTCGCCGAGCCAGACCGCCGCTCCGGTGCC